>NW_028317801.1:8302500-8423199 GCF_062004578.1 Staurois parvus | reverse complement strand
CTCTAGTCCGCCCTCCAGCCCTATGCAGTGAATGGAATAGACAGCCAGCTGGCTGGAGAGAGGTCGGGTGGGCGGAGCATAGCTGCGATGGTCAGTCCGCGACCTGGGCTTCCTGCCAGATCTTAACAAAGCAGTGGGTGCAGCAGGGAATCGGTGCTCCGGGAAGGCACAGAGAGGGTAAGACAGCCGACTTGCCATTAATTCAGGATGGCATAAGCCGAGCCCACCTTCCCCTGCTCAAGACTTGCTGAGCCTGCCCCCCTGCCTAAACCCTGCTTCCGGCCGGAGCCATGCTGAGCTCTCTGACCTGCCAAGCCCTGGTCCCCTGTCCCTTCTGCCTTAGTGGACTGCAGACATGGTTTTTAATTCCAAATGCAACTCAGAAGGCAAGGTCTGCAGGTACAAAGCATGGATAGTGGCAAAGGGAACTCACAAAAATTTGGTGAGGATTATGATGCTACTTTTACCCCAGTTGCAAAACGAAGTACTTCCAGAACACTGTTAACAGTGGCAGCTCCTTGGATAATGGTTATGAAGCACCATGATATCACAACAGCCTTTCTAATGGTGATATCGAAAAGCAAATATATACTGTACTACACAGCCAGAAGGATACATGAAAAATGGAGAAAAGCATCGTTTGTGCAAGTTGCAGTGCACCAGAGACATCTCAGAACACTCTTCAAGGAAAATCTGCCATTATATTGTTTTACACAGCAGATGTACTGTATATCGATACACATGTGAATGAAGTTTTAAATGTAGCACTACCCCCCTGAGAGTTGCTTTGGTCATTTGTTTGGGTTCCCTGTCAATCTAGACTTCCTGTTGAAAGCCTAACCTCTGCTGACACCACCGTGCTCTGGTGACCCAGATGAATCACACCTGTAAAATGGACTCACACACAGAATAGTATTAACAAAACTGAAGTTTATATTGAGTTTGGAGGTAACTGAGTCAAGAACAACAAAATAACACTGGTATTGACAGTAATTCTGATCACTATTGGCAAATGTGAGCAAAAGTATTGCAATTCACAATAAAGCAACAGTATCTGTTAGCAGGCCTGCTTTTAGCAGTAATCCACTGCCTCCAATCTGAGGGGACTGCTGAGACCCCAGTGAGCGAGGAGCAACTATCAAGAAGCAGGTAAGCTCACTGTGGGCCCTCAGAACTAGATGACAAGGATTAAATATGAAAGAAAGAGAATTCCCAAGTATAATAGGCAGTGTCCCTTTTTAAGAGCTCTGTAATATCCTCAGTGCGCTTGTTGGGGTCCAATTGATGTGAGGTTGTGTCTAGGGGTAGATGATAATTTCTCAGAGTTATTACTTCGCAGGTGATGAAGAAAGAGGGAAAAATGTAACACTTCAATGACTAATGCAAGCAATTGTAGCAAGGTTCCCTTTAAGAGCTTTGAGGATGAACTAAGCTTGGAGTATCAAATGGCTACAAATGGCATGAATGTCTGTGGACAAAGATAATTCCCTCTGGGTGTCAAAGGCAAAAGATAAACAGTAGCAATGGTTCAGCTGGCACTGGTGTATCCTGGTCTGTAACTGTATGTCCTGCAATCAGATCGAATGATAACTGTAATGCATGTATATTCCAGCAATCGCACTGGTATAACTAGGCCACAACCGGCAACTGTATGAAGCATTCACAACTATGTGCGAGTAGATAATTGAGATGATAAACTGATAATGTTCACTTTGTCATGAGGTGCATGGGTTTCTCTCACCCGATCACCTTGGCTCGGCGGGTTGCGCGATCTGTCTCTCACAGTGGATTGAATCAGTTCAGTGTGGCCCTCTGGTTCCAACTTGGTGTTCTGCACTCCTCTTGCTATCAAAGTGACCTGCTTGGCAGTGTAGCAGGTCGGGCAGTCTAGAAATTCTTTCTGCTCTCTATCTCTGAACCTGGCTCCATGGCCTAATTCAGTCTCAGCTGGCAGCACAGCTCCTTTTCCTTCACTTCCTCCCCGCCAATCTCCTTTACCTTTTATATGCCCCCGCCCACACGCCACGTCTTCTGGGAAATGTAGTCCTATACACTCTGCTTTCCAGCTAAGTCCCGTCACTCAGAAACACAAGTCCCATAGAACTGTACTATCAATGTGAGGAACCCTGCACAGCAGTCCATTGCCATCTAGTGTCCATTTCACTATAATGCAAGTTATAACATTTCGGGTTATATAAATAAATTATCTGATTTATGTAATGTACTACACCATGGAGGTTTTATTTTTGCTTTGAGTTTCACCTCATGGACTCAGCAGCAGGATCTCATAGCCGCAGTAATGAGAGAGGGAAACAGGATTATACACTGAGACATCCATATAAGACCTCTAGGGAAGGGGAAGAGTATATTTTGATCTCTTTATTTAATAGGTTAACACCTTTTGGAGGTGACAAGTTCAGGGGTGGCAGTCCTGGATGTCACTGCTATTCCTAACAGCCAAGAGAGCAGACCATCTGGGAGGGGTGGTGAGGGTAGTGCAGGAAAGACTAGACAGTTAGTGGTAGTAGGGGATTCTATAATCAGAAAGACTGATAGAACAATTTGTCGCCAGTATTGCCAGTATCCTGGTGCCAGGGTTTGGCATGTGGTGGACCGGGTTGATAAATTACTGGGAGGGGCTGGGCATGACCCAGCTGTTTTGGTCCATGTTGAAACCAATGACTGACAGAATACATAGAAGGTGGAGGCTCCTTAAGAATCAATTTAAAGAACAAGGCTGCAAGTTGAAGCGAAGGACCTCCAAGGTGATATTCTCAGAAATATTACCTGTGCCATGCACAACACGGGAAAGACAGGGGAAGATTAGAGAATTGAATGCATGGCTAAAGAACTGGGGTAAGAAGGAAGGATTTGGGTTTCTAGAGCACTGGGCTGACTTTTCATTGGGGTTCAAACTATATACTAGAGATGGTTTGCACCAAAATGTAAGGGGGTCTGATGTGCTGGGGAGAGGTTTATTGGAAGGCTGGAGGAGTATTTAAACTAGGATCGAGGGGGGAAGGAGAATTCGATTATAATAGGGCGACAGATCAGACAAGGGTCAGTCCTTATTGTTAGGCGGAATGGGGAAAGATGGGAAGGATGTCTATGGCAGGTGATAAGTAGGTTGCCATGTTACCAGCAACCACTGGAATTGGTACAATTTGTATGAAAATAAAAAATATGCAAAATACGTCAACAAAAGGTGTCAATGAATTAAAGTTTTGTTCACTAATGCCAGAAGTCTGCCAAACAAAATAGGTGAGTTGGAAGCTTTGGTGCATGAAGAGAACTATGATTTAATGATTTAATTGGTATTGCTGAATCTTGGCTTCATTCTTCACATGACTGGGCAAATGTGAGGGTAAAAAGCAAATGTGTTGTCTGCCTCTATGTGAGAAGTGATCTCAAAGCAAGTGTGAAAGAGGACCTAGTTGATGGAGAGTGTGATCAGGCTAAAGCATTATGGGTGTAACTGCACATGGGGGTGCTACTACAAAGGTAATCATTGGAGTTTGTTATAGGCCACCCAGTGTTAATGAGGAGGTGGAGACTCAGCTCATTGCACAGATTGAAAAGGGCTGCAAGGGCTGGGAAAGTGATAATAATGGGGGATTTTACCTACCTGGAAATTGACTGGAGTAATGGCTCTGCAGGAACAGTTAAAGGGCACAAATATATATACCTATTACAGGACAATTTTATGGTACAGTTCATAGAGGCTCCAACTAGGAATGATGCTCTGTTGGACCTGGTAATCTCAAATCATGCAGAAATTATTACTAATGTCCATATAAAAGAACATCTGGGTAGCAGTGACCATAACACAATTTCATTTATTGTTAGCTGTAAACAACACGCATATATGGGAAAAAATGAAAACACTCAACTTTAAGAGAGCTAATTTTCCAAGGCTGAGAGCTGCTCTTCAAGACTTAGACTGGGAGGGAATATTGGCATCGATAAACACAAAACAGAATTGGGAGTTCTTCAAAGACTGTATGTGAACACACTGCAAAATATATTCCCATGGGTAACAAGTTTAAAAGACTAAAAATAAAACCTATGTGCCTTACAGCTAAAGTTAAAAAAGCTATAAAAAAATAAGAAAAGAGCTTTTATAAAATATAAAAATGAAGGAACGCTATCATCATTTAAACATTACAAATAATATACCAGAATATGTACAAAGTAAATCAAGACCACAAAAATGTAAAAAGAATGATAGATTGCAAAAGATAGCAAGACAAACCCCCAAAAATTCTTCAAATATATTAATAGTAAAAAGGTCTGAGCATGTAGGCCCTTTACAAAATAAGCTATAGTGGGTGACTGGGGACAAAGAGAAGGAGAATTTAATAAATACCTTCTTCAGCTCTGTGTATACAAAGGAGCATGGGGGAGCTCTTGTCCATAATGGGCATGGTATTGACCCACGGGTCCTTAACCACTTGACCTCCAGAGGATTTACCCCCCTTAATGACCAGGCCTCTTTTTGCTACTCGGCGCTGCACTAATTCAACTGATAATTGCGCAGTCATGCAATGCTGCACCCAAACGAAATTTACGTCCTTTTTTTCACACAAATAGAGCTTTCTTTCGGTGGTATTTGATCACCTGTGCGCTTTTTATTTTTCACGCTATAAACAAAAAAAGGGCAAAAATTTCGAAGAAAAATTATATTTTTTACTTTCAGCTATAAAAAATATATAGTAAACTCAAAGTTAGTTATAAATTTAGGCCAAAATGTATTCTGCTACATGTTCTTGGTAAAAAAACATCCCAATATGTGTATATTGATTGCTTTGTGTGAAAGTTATAGCGTCTACAAACTATTGTATAGATACTGCAATTTACGCCATTTTTTTGCTATACAGCGCTGCGCTAGTTTAACGGACAATTGTGCGGTCATGCAAAATGGTACATAAATTAAATTTACATCCTTTTTTTTCCCACAAGTTGAGATTTCTTTTGGTGGTATTTGATCGCCTGTGCAGTTTCTATTTTTACAGTGGCTGGGCGGCATGTGGTTAAAGAATTGAGCTCTGTCATTTCAAAGCCATTGTTTCTCATTTTTAGGGACTCTTTAATGACTGGCATAGTACCACTGGATTGGCATAAGGCCAATGTGGTGCCTATATTTAAAAAAGGGATCAAAATCTTTACCAAGTAATTATAGACCTGTTAGTTTAACTTCTATAGTTGGGAAGATACTGGAGAGTTTAATAAAAGACCACATATATGAGTTCTTGCTGGAAAAAAAATATTTTAAGCATCAGACAGCATGGATTCACGAAAGACAGAGGTTGTCAAACAAATCTGATTTCTTTTTATGTGTCTTTAACACAGTTCCCCACACACGGCTAATGTGTAAGGTAAAGTCTACAGGCTTGGAAAAATCTGTATGTAAATGGATAGAAAAATGGCTAAAAGATTGTATTCAGAGAGTAGTGGTTAATGATTCATACTCTGAATGGTCTAGGGTTGTCAGTGGTGTACCCCAAGGTTCAGTGTTGGGACCCTTACTTTTTAATATATTTATAAACAATATAGAGTCTGAGATTATAAATACAATTTCAGTCTTTGCAGATGACACCAAGCTGTGCAGTGGAATAATGTCCTTACAGGATGTCTCCAACTTACAAGCCGACCTCAATGCTCTGTTTAATTGGGCAACTATGTGGCAAATGAGGTTTAATGTTGATAAATGTAAGGTTATGCACTTGGGGCTAAAAAATATACATGCATCATACATACTAGGGTGGGTACAACTGGGGGAATCAATGGTGGAGAAGGATCTGGGAGTTCTGGTAGATCACAAGCTTAATAATGGCATGCAATGCCAAGCTGCGGTTTCTAAAGCGATCAAAATCCTCTCTTGTATTAAAAGAGGTATAGACTCCAGAGAGAGAGATATCATATTACCCCGGTACAAATCATTAGTAAGACCGCATCTGGAAAATGCAGTTCAGTTTTGGGCACCAATTCACAAAAAAGAATATCAGGAAACTGGAGAAAGTACATAGAAGGGCAACCAAACTGATAAGAAGCATGGAGGAGCTCAGCTATGAGGAAAGATTAAATAAATTTAATTTATTCTCTCTTGAGAAGAGGAGATTAAGAGGCGAAATGATCAACATGTATAAAATACATCAGTGGTTCATATAGCAAACTCGTTGTAGGGTTATTCACCCTGAGGTCATCACAGAGGACAAGGGGGCACTCTTTACATCTGGAGGAAAAGAGAAGTAATCTCCAAATATGGAAAGGTTTCTTCACTGTAAGAGCTGTGAAAATGTGGAATAGACTCCCTCAAGAGTTGGTTCTGGTCAGCTCAGTGGATTGCTTTACAAAAGGCCTGAATTATTTCCTAGATACACATTATATAACTGGATACTAACATTCATATGTAAAGTTGATCCAGGGAATATGCTATTGCCTCTCGGAGGATCAGGAAGGAATTTTTTCCACTGCAGGAACAAATTGGATCATGCTTTGCTGGGGGTTTTTTTGCCTTCCTCTGGATCAACTGTGGGAATAGGATTATAACTTTTTTTTTTTTTTTTTTTTTAATGGTTGAACTGGATGGACTTTTGTCTTTTTTCAGGTAGACTAACTATAAGGGGAGGGTCCATTTCAGACGTGTGGTGGTGCACTGAGAATTGTACAGCTCCGGAAAAGCGGGTTCACGTGCAAGTAAAAGAATCATAACATTGTGCCTTTATATATACAGTAAATAATCACTGGAGGATTTTAACTATGCACATGCGGATTGCAAGAGACCTCTTATGGATACATGGACTCACAAGTTTATTATTTGAATCTATGAATTGTGTATATATATACTGTATATGGTGATGTATTTGCACTTACAGCAGCACAATACAGTTTATTTGTTATTCATTTGATTTATGATGATTTACCACATCTAATGATTTGCAGCAGCTGGGTATAAAACTTCTACACAGTTATTAACACATTTTACAGCGTACAGATTTATTAGTTTATTTTGTCAGATTTGTTGCTTACTTGAGCCAACTACTGTTCAAGTTCCTCTAGTATTTCAATTTTGTTGTGTAACAGATATAGTGTAGTATATACCTGGAGTAATCATCTATAAAGGTGAGAAATACCTCTTCTTTCCTGAAGATAAGTTTTCAATTGGACTGCAAAGATCTGGATGAATTGAGTCCAGAGGTTTCTTAGCTCTGCTGTTACTTTGCTGTGGAAAGGCTTCTCTTGTCATTTTTCCTTTTATACAGCTGGTGCCTTTCATTGTTTGATGTTAATTTCTTTATTATGTCAGGACTTCTGTGCCAAAGTTGTCTGTGTAGTGTGCCATGTATGAATGCAGATTGAATGTTTTTCTTCCTTGGCAGTGTTAACCATTTCATTGCAGTTCAGCTGATACAGTCCATTTGTAATTTTATCCTTTGCAAGTAAGATATCCCCTTTTGTGATGGCACAACTGTCATCTTGTAAGGTCACTACATTGAATTGTTTTTCAAAAGAAGGGACATACAGGACATTTTTCACAGGTATCTTTCTGGTGACACTCTGGGAAATAGGACAGCAAATAAAACCATCTCCTAATCCTTCTAATCCATTATTTGCCCATTAACTGTGGTGATTTTTTTCTATTTTACTCTGGTCAAGATGAATAAAAGAAACTCTGTCATTTGTCATGTGGCTCGTAGGTCCTGAATCAACACACCATGCTTGCAAAGGTGAGGTTAAACTTTTGGATTGAAAAACATATACATAATCTGACGAAAAATGTGTTTCTTCTTTCAAACCTTTGGTCTTTTTTAGTTTAGTTTGTTTTTGCATCTTAGCTTTCCAGATTGTGCAAACAAATGCACAAAAAATGCTTTTAAATGGCCTGGCTTCTTGCACACAAGGGATTCATGTGTTTGTTGTTGCATATTACTGTTTTATTCCTATTTTCCATATTTAAAGTGTCAGAACTTTAGCTCTGAGAAAATAATCAGTATATATAATTTATGAAAACAGGCGGGGATCTGGAATTAAGGAGATTCCCTACTAATTTTCATACATCGACTGATAATCCGAATTCTTTATTTCTTTATTTTGTTTCTTGCACACAAAGCATTCACATATTTCTAGTTACATGTTACTGCTTTTATTCCTATTTTCGGTCTTTAAAGCAAACTATGTGACAGAAGCACCATCAGTATTAATGCTTTCTGTTTTAGGCCTATGTTCATCCATGCTTGCCCTTAGCATACTCCAATATCAGTTCATCATCTGGACAAGCATCAAGTACTGTGACAAGCGTTTCCTAACTTTCTGGTCAACCACTAAATCATAGTAATAATAATGAAAATCTTTTATTTCTTCTCCTATACCACTCAGGCGTTCAACAATTTCTAAGGTGTGCCATTTTCTTTTATTCTGTTGCAGTCTTCTTTCTGTTTCTGTATCTTGCACTCAAGTTTAAAAAAAGTACCTTAAGTACATTTCCCGAAAAAAAATGATTTTTTTTTTTCATTTTTATATGATCTGTCTTTATTTTCTCAGTCTGACATTGACCCATGAGAAATGTTTTAACATTTTAGTTTGTAGTCTAGAGTAAAATTTCTGACCAGTTGCTGTAGGCCAGTGTGGTTCCCCATAGTTGTGTGCAGTGGTGTAAAATAAGCCAGGCAATAAGCTCAAGTAAAAATACATTAGTGGAGTGTGAGGCCACTGTTCATTTTACCCTGTTGGGTCTTGCAGAAAGTTTGGACTTAAAATTATATCCTTTATTGGCTAACCAGAAGTAGAACTAGAGGCAAAACTTTTTGTTTTTCATTTTTTTTTTTGCCATCTGTGTCCCATTGGGGAGATTTATCTTCACTTCCCGTTCCATAACCAAAACAAGAAGTGGGAGAAAATCCCTGCAAATGAACTGCCCCATAGCAGAAATACAATAAAATCACGTGTGCGTATATATGTGTGTGTGTGTGTGTGTGTGTATATATATATATATATATATATATATATATATAATGTGTGTGATTTTTGCATATCCGGATAGGGGGAGCAAGTAAGGCCATTCTACCCAGAAATGCAAAATGACGTATATATATATATACGTGATTCTGTGCACAGGTGCCGCCCTGTAGCAGTATATCTGCTATAGGTCGGTCCTTAAGTGGTTAAAGGATAAGTTCACCTTTTTGACAAAAATAATAAATGTACATTTTTTTGCAGGTAAAAAAATGTGCATTTATTATTTTTGTCTGCAGGAGCCTGGAAAGCATTGCACCAGCGATCAGTAGATTGCTGATGCCATGCAGGTCTCCTGCAGACCTGTCAGAATATGTGCTTGCCATACGGGATGGACGATGAAGCAGATATTCTAACAGGAAGCTTCAATGAGCTACCACCGTGCTCCACAGCGCCATGGTAGTTCGTTAAAACCTACAAGCCGACAGTCGCTAAGGCTGCAGGACTTGTAGACACTCATTCAGAATTCTGTGAGTGAGTGATGCGGTCATGTGGGCAGAGCCCCGCAATGCAGCACCATGTTCAAATCTGACAAATAGTACGGGGAAACTTCTCCATGTACTATCTGTCAGAGGGAGGGGGCGGTGGGCACGGCTGCAGCTATGGGAACATGTTACATGTTCCACCCAAAAAAAGGGTGAAAAAAGGTGAACTTATCCTTTAAGCTTTCTGCATTAACCAATAGCTAACAATGGCTAACAAAGGCTAACACAGTACAACACTCTACTACTGCCTGTTGGGTCTTGTAACATTGCAGACTTGATATGTGTTAATCATGCCATCTTGTGGATTGTTAAGGCATATCACCTTGTAAAAAAACTGCTACACTGACATTTATTCAGCAGATTTCAAATTGCACAGCTAACAATATTGGTGGATGGGATGTGTTTATGAGTTAAAGAAAGCTAAGCAATGAGAACATTTTCTGCTGAAGGCCTGGCAGGTTTTACTATTGCACTACTGTCGTGCACTGGCCACAACAGTAGTATCAACTGATACACTCTCATGGCTTCAACTACCAGCTCTATGCCGACGACATGCAAATCTATCTCTCGACCCCTCGCCTCACCCCTTCAGTCTCCGCCCGAATCACTAGCCTGCTGAACGATATATCAGATTGGATGTCGCTCCACTTCCTTAAACTGAACCTCTCCAAAACTGAGCTGCTAGTCTTCCCCCCAACCCGCGCACCCCCCCTCACTGACTTCTCCATCACGTCCAACAATGCCACCTTCAGGCCCACCCCGCAAGCCAGAGTACTTGGTGTCATTCTTGATTCCAATCTATCCTTCCAGCCCCAAGTCCAATCGCTAACAAACTCATGCAGACGCCACCTCTGCAACATTGCCAAAATACGTCCATTCCTAACCCCAGAAACCACTAAACAACTCATCCACTCCCTCATCATATCACGACTCGATTACTGCAACTCCCTCCTCACTGGCCTCCCTCACCGCAGACTATCCCCACTTCAGTCGATCCTGAATACGGCAGCCAGACTCATCCACCTTACCAACCGCTTACACTGACGTACAAATCTGTCCATAATACTGCCCCAAACTACATCACCGACCTAATATCGAAATACCACCCTCCTCCCATGCCCGCCTCCAGGACTTCTCCAGGGCATCGCCCATCCTCTAGAACTTCCTACCCCAATCCATCAGATTATCACCTACTCTCCTCTCCTTAGGCGCACCCTGAAAACCCATCTCTTCAGGGAAGCCTACCCCGCACCCTGCTAATTGCTGACCTCCTCCACTCCTCCTACCACTCCATCCCTCACAGCTTTTAATCCTGTACCACTATCCCCTCCCTCCTAGATTGTAAGCTCCAAGGAGCAGGGCCCTCGAACCCCTCGTGTATCGCATTGTATTGTTATTGTACTGTCTCATGTATTGTCTCCCATTGTAATGTACAGTGCTAAGCGAACTATTGGCTCTTTATAAATACTGTATAATAATAATACTGTTGATAATAGGTCACATGTTTGTGTGATAAATATAGCACAATAATCAGATTCATTGTTGGTGATTTATTGATTAGATCACACAGCAAAGAAATAAAAAACAGAAGCAGTGAGACAAATTAGGAGACAAGTTTACTAATAGTAGGGATGCGGTTTGGATTCACCACTACCATGGGTGCCTGGTGAACTCCTGGGCTTTGCAAAGTTTGCAAATGGCAATATTTTGGTTGAAAAGTTCACCGATTCAGCAACAAAAATAAGAAGCAGAACCTACAATACAGTGCATAGCTTTTTCCCTGGTCAGTGAGTCATATTAGCAAATAGTTTGAATGAATGTATAATCCAGCCCAATTTTCACAATAGGGTTAGCATACAGCAGCCGTATTGTCAGTGTGTGTTAGACCTGATAAGATGACCTGACAATTCTGTGTAGGGGGAGATACTTGTAGGCAGGTGCTGGTTTCCTCTATCCAGTAGGTGATGGTGTGCCAGTACACATTAAGCCAGGTACTTGGCTAAGAATGGAGAGTGGGAGAAACACTGGCTCCTTATAGCTGCTGCCTTATGGTACTGAACTGGTTAACAGCTGTTTCGGCAAGACGAGGGAGCTGCAAAGCAGGAAGAGTTCAAAAGACTGGTTCAGGAAGCAATGCACCTTGGGAACCGTAGTCCAGAGGAGAGACTATGCTATGGTCATCAAAAGCTTTTGAACTACATTCCCCTGAGAAAACATTGTCAGGAGGCAGAGCAAGAGATGCATTTTCCCAGGCTGTGCAGGACCTTCCTGTTGTGATGGAGACTGGAGTGTACACCATCACTGCTGCTTATTGGAGGCCTGAGCAGGATCCAGAGTTTTGAGTTCAGGAGTGCTGCCAGACAGAGTCACCTGGGTAAAGAGCAAAGAATGGACTAATTGCTGCTTGTGATTATATGGTGAGCTGCTGCTGTGTGGATTTACTATCTGATGCTGGAGAGACTGAGACCTTTAGGAACTGACCATACAGCCATCCAGTAGCCTTATTGCCGCCTGAAGGTTTGACTGGGACTGTTCTAATGTGCACCAACAGTACAACTGGAACCCAATGCTAGCTGGCTGAGGAGTTAGGACTAAAGACTGTCCCTTTACAGCTGCTACACAGAGACCTTTACCTATTGCTTATGCTAGGAGGTACAGTACCTCTCAGGGAACATTACACCATATCCTAGAGTACACTCTAAACTAGTTTTAGCATAATCATTCACATTGAATTTATTGCTTGTATGCCCTGTTTATTGCTGACTTTTCTGATTTAGGTGACTCCAGTCTAGTGGTACAGAACTCTATTCTAGGTTACCTTGGCATATTAATTATACTGTCTGGCAGACCATGTCTGAACCTACCTTCTATATGCTCATTAATGCACAAACAACCATTTTTTCTAACCCAAACCAATACACTGCATTCATTTACCACTACTAAACAGTCTTGTGTCTATTTTCTGATACTAATTCACAGTCGATTTAAAGGCATCCACACTTCCTGTAATTGCTTGCAGAATTTTTTATTAACCAGGTGTTCCAGAGGAGCTGAGGATATTCAGAGTCTAGGTAAAGACCAGGATGTAGCTCTACATACAGACTTTAGAGGTAAGTGCTCCCTCAGGGCCTTTGTAGATGTCACAGAGGTTGCAGTTGTCTGATTGAATGCTGCAATATAAGTATTTGGTCAATAACAAAAGTTCATCTCAATACTTTGTTCTATATCCTTTGTTGGCAATGACAGAGGTCAAACGTTTCCTGTAAGTCTTCACAAGGTTGGCACACACTATTGCTGGTATGTTGGCTCATTCCTCCATGCAGATCTCCTCTAGAGCAGTGATGTTTTGGGGCTGGCGCTGGGCAACATGGACTTTCAACTCCCTCCAAAGGTTTTCTGAGGTTGAGATCTGGAGACTGGCTAAGCCACTCCAGGACCTTGCAATGCTTCTTACGAAGCCACTCCTTCGTTGCCCGGGCGGTATGTTTGGGATCATTGTCATGTTGGAAGACCCAGCCACGTTTCATCTTCAATGCCCTTGCTGATGGAAGGAGGTTTGCACTCAAAATCTCACGATACATGGCCCCATTCATTCTGTCCTGTACATGGTAGAGTCATCCTGGTACCTATTGCGGAGAAACAGCCCCAAACCATGATATTGCCACCCCCATGCTTCACAGTAGGTATGGTGTTCTTTGGATGCAACTCAGCATTCTCTCTCTTCCAAACACGACGAGTTGTGTTTCTACCAAGCAGTTCTATTTTGGTTTCATCTGACCATATGACATTCTCCCAATCCTCTTCTGGATCATCCAAATGCTCTCTAGCAAACTTCAGATGGGCCCCGACATGTACTGGCTTAAGCAGGGGGACACGTCTGGCACTGCAGGATCTGAGTCCCTGGCGGCGTAGTGTGTTACTGATGGTAGCCTTTGTTACGTTGGTCCCAGCTCTCTGCAGGTCATTCACTAGGTCCCCCCGTGTGGTCCTGGGATTTTTGCTCACCGTTCTTGTGATCATTTTAAACCCCACGGGGTGAGATCTTGCGT
Organism: Staurois parvus; assembly: GCF_062004578.1. Taxonomy (NCBI): domain Eukaryota; kingdom Metazoa; phylum Chordata; class Amphibia; order Anura; family Ranidae; genus Staurois; species Staurois parvus. The sequence continues at coordinate 8,409,653 of NW_028317801.1, read as the reverse complement.
GGAGCCCCAGATCGAGGGAGATTATCAGTGGTCTTGTATGTCTTCCATTTTCTAATTATTGCTCCCACAGTTGATTTGTTCACACCAAGCTGCTTGCCTATTGCAGATTCAGTCTTCCCAGCCTGGTGCAGGTCTACAATTTTGTTTCTGGTGTCCTTCGACAGCTCTTTAGTCTTCACCATAGTGCAGTTTGGAGTGTGACTGTTTGAGGTTGTGGACAGGTGTCTTTTATACTAACAAGTTCAAACAGGTGCCATTGATACAGGTAATGAGTGCAGGACAGAGGAGCCTCTTAAAGAAGAAGGTACAGGTCTGTGAGAGCCAGAAATCTTGCTTGTTTGTAGGTGACCAAATACTTATTTTCCACCATAATTTGCAAATAAATTCTTTCCAAAGCAGCCAATGTGATTGTCTGGATTTTTTTTCTCATTTTGTCTCTCATAGTTGAGGTCTACCTATAATGCCAATTATAGGCCTTTCTCATCTTTTTAAGTGGGAGAACTTGCACAACTTGCACATGCTCAGGACTTCTCCAGAGCTTCTCCATCCTCTGGAATTCTCTTCCACAATGTGTCCGACTATCTCCTACTCTGTCCACTTTTAGACGATCCCTGAAATCTCTTCAGAGAGGTCTATCCTGCCCCCACCTAGCAGCTGTACATGTATTTTGTCCAACAGCCTATCCCCCACAGTTATTACCTTTTGTATCTCTTGACCCTCCCTCTTAGATTGTAAGCTCTAACAAGCTCCTATATTAATTTGTATTGTAATTGTACTGTCTGCTCTTATGTTGTAAAGCGCAGCGTAAACTGTTGGCGCTATGTAAATCCTGTATAATAAGAATAGTTTTTTTGACTGCTACTAATCCTTTATATTGGCTTTAAAAATATCCAAATGCAGCAATTTAGAAACTGGATGAAAAGTTTAGTATTGTAAAATACTTTTTGATAAACAGTGCATTTTATATACAACTACCGTATTTTCCGGCGTATAAGATGACTTTTTGACCCTTGAAAATCTTCTCAAAAGTCGGGGGTCATCTTATACGCCGGTACACGTCAGGGGGCACTTTTTAGGGGGGTGGCGCGGTGCTGCCGCCGTCCCCCTTTTCTCACGGAAGGGACACCAAGTACAGGGGTGGGCAGAGGGCTGCAGTCTCTTACCTGGCTCCCACGACGATCCATCCAGGAAGCGCTGCTCCTTCAGTCACTCCGGCCACTCCCTCACTCCTGCCGCTCGGCTCCGCCTCTTCACCGGTGATTGGCCGCCAGAACTGTAGCTCAGGAAAGGCACACAGGCGGCCAATCACAGGCGAGGAGGCGGAGCCGAGCGGACCCGCGAAAATCGAGTGAGGGTAAGTGTGCAGTGCAGAGGTGCTGCTGCAACCACATATGCTGGCTGCAGCAGTACCATACTAGAACAGGAGTCAGCAAAGTGTCATTGGTGTCAGTGGGAGGAATAGTGCCCCATCATTGGTGTCACTGATACTAATGATGGGGCATTATTCCTCCCACTGACACCAATGATGGGGCACTATTCCTCCCACTGACACCAACGATGGGGCACTATTCCTCCCCCCACTGACACCAACGATGTGGCACTATTCCTCCCCCCACTGACACCAACGATGGGGCACTATTCCTCCCCCCACTGACACCAATGATGGGGCACTATTACTCCCACTGACACCAATGATGGGGCACTATTCCTCCCACTGATACCAATGATGGGGCACTATTACTCCCACTGACACCAATGATGGGGCGCTATTCCTCCCACTGACACCAATGATGGGGCACTATTCCTCCCACGGACACCAATGATGGGGCACTATTCCTCCCACGGACACCAATGATGGGGCACTATTCCTCCCACTGACACTAATGATGGGACACTATTCCTCACACACTGACACTAATGATGGGGCACCATCATTGGTGTCAATGGGAGGAATAGTGCCCCATCATTGGTGTCAGTGGGACGAATAGTGCCCCATCATTGGTGTCAGAGTGAGGAAGTGTGCCCCATCATTGGAATACCATACCATATTGAAATCAAATCTGATGTTTTTTAATTTTTGGTGTGCGTTGGAAGAGGGGTAGTCTTATACGGCGAGTATAGCCCAAACCCTATATTTTAACAGGAAAAGTAGGGGGTCGTCTTATACGCCCAGTCGTCTTATACACTGGCAAATACGGTATATTGATCAGACCAAAATTAGGAGGAAAGAGGGACAGAGGGACTTTGTTCCAAATGAGGGACAGTCTTTCAAATTCAGGGACAGTTGGGAGCAATGTGGATATATACTATGGACTTTTAGAATTCTTTATGTATCATTCAAAATAAATTATAATATTTTAATTGATGTTTTGTGTTGGCGTGTAATATATGCACCTAAAAAAAAAACATTCCTACTTGTTCTATTACTATATTTTTAAAAGCTGCACAGAATCAGAGCTTTTCTGCCCCTAAGCAAGTAACCTCTATGATGATTATACTGCGCATGTGTGTGGACCTTGTTGCCTTCCCACTCTCCTCTATACCATTAGTTTTACGATTCTCTGGTAGGTACCTAGGCTCCATGCTGTCTTACAAGTGACTTGGTCACAGATGATATTAAACCTTTCCTGTTCTGAAAGCAAATTTGTGAGTACTCTTGTGGTACTCACTCTGTACTAATATGGCGACATAAGCACAAAGGCATCATTCCTGGAGGCCTGGCCAACTTGTGATCTGCTAACAGTACCAGGGAAGTCTTGGAGTTTCCCATCCAAAGGAACCAACACCAATAGCTAGGGTCACTATCCCTGCCTGAGTCACAGCACTCCTCCTCCAGCAGTCTTCCTTAACCACTTCAATTTTCAGATTTCAGCACTGTTGCACTTTGAAGGACCTATTGCGTGGTCATGCAAATCTATACCCAAACTAAATTTTTATAATTTTGTTCACACAAATAAAGCTTTCTTTTAGTGGTATTTGATCATCACTGTTTTTTTAGTTTTTGCTAAATAAATGAAAAAAGTTTTTCTTTGTTTCTGTTATAAAATTTAGCAAATAAATAATCATTCCTTCATAAAATTAGGCCAGAATGTATTCTGCTACATTTATTTGGTGAAAATAACCCAAATCAGCGTATATCATTTAGTCTGTAGGAAAGTTATAGAAACTATGGTATATATTTGAAAATTATTATTACTTTTTTAACCGCTAGCCTACCGGGCACTTACTGTATACCCCCTTCCTGCCCAGGCCAATTTCCAGCTTTCAGCGCAGTCGCACTTTGAATGACAATTGTGCGGTTATGCAACACTGTACCCATATGAAATATTTATCATTTTTTTGTGACAGATAGAGCTTTCTTTTGGTGGTATTTAATCACCTCTGGGTTTTTTATTCTTTCTTAAACAAACCAAAAACCACTGAAAATTTTGAAAAAAAAATGTTTTTTCTTAGTTTTTGTTATAAAATTTTGTAAATAAGTGATTTGTCTCCTTCACTGATGTGCGCTAATGAGACTGCACTGATGGGCACTGATAAGTGACACTGATGGGCACTGATGGGCATTGACAGGCATCACTGATGGGCACTGAAAGGCAGCACTGATACATGGCACTGATATATGGCACTGATAGGTGGCACTGACTGGCCCTAATAGGCAGCACGGACTGGCACTGATAAGCGACACTGACTGGCACTGTCAGGCAGCACTGATAGGCGGCACTGATGCGCATTGATAGGCAGCACTGACTGGCACTGACAGGCGGCACTGACTGGCACTGATAGGTGGCACTGATTGGCAGCACTGATAGGTGGCACTGACTGGCACTGATGGGTGACACTGAAAGGCAGCTCAGATGGGCACTGATATGTGGCATTGATGTGCACTGGTAGGCACTGATATGTGGCACTGATGGGCACTGGCACGAGGCACTGATGAGCACTGACATAAGGCACTGATGAACACTGACAAGTGGCACTGCTGGGGCTACACTGATCATCAGGGCACACTGATCATCAGTGCCCTGATGATCAGTGTACATGTCCCCTCCGCAGAAAGCCGATTACTGGCTCTCCTCTACTCTCGAGCTGTCAGCCCTTATGTGTTGACAGGGTAGCTGATTTTTTATGCCAAATATCCAGAATGGGATTCCTTTTGGTGTATATGCAATGGACCCTTTGGATCAAATTTTGGTCTGTGGAACATCAGTGCAAGAAACACCTCCTGCATATGCACTTTGATGGGAAATGACTCTTTGATGAATCCCTGGAAATGTTAGTAAGGAATTGTCTGGGAAAATGAGTACCCTTTGCCCCAGATGAAGGACAAATCTCCATGTGGGAAACCATGAGGTTAAAACAAGTTATTTTCCTTTCTTTCAGACCTCCAGGTCTAAGTCAAAGTCTGGAACCCAGTTTCACCATCATTTCTGGACCCCTAAGTCTTCCATGTCCACGAGCAAGTCCTTTTCACAATAGGTGCACCCCCCAACTTCCCCAAATCGGGTGGGGGTCTGTTGGCCTTCGCAGCTATATGATCCCAGGACATTTCAGATAGGCAAGTCCAGAATGTTGTATCCACGGGTTACTAGGATTGCAGCCTGTGTCTCAACCCTATATTCCATTGTCCTAGTTGCCAACAGATTGGTGAAACTTCATTTTAAGGGATCATCTTGATTGTTCCAGGAAAGGATTGGTTTCAAGCTATTCAAACCTGTTCACCACCCCTAAAGAAAAAAGGGGACATCCAATCCATACCGAATCTAAAGTTTCTCAACACCTTCCTCCTGCTAAAAAAAAAAAAAAAAAAAAAAAACCCAATTCCATATGAAACCTGCCTGGTCAGTCATTGTTTCGCTCCACCCAGAAGACCATCTTACCTCCATGGACTTTAAGGATGCCTACACGCTTTTCTCAATCTTCCTGTCTCATCAATGCAACTCTGGTTTTGCTGTCAGCACTCAACATTTCCAATTTGTTGCTGTTCCCTTTATCCTGTCTATTGCACACTGGGCCACTAAGGTGTTAGCCCCTATTCTTGCTGTACTCAGTCTTAGGACATCCCTGTAATATGATGTCTATATGACCTTTTTCTGAGGGAACACTTAACTCAAGCTCTGTCAACCAAGGTCTAATGGACCGTGTTGACCAGGATTTCTCAACAAGGGTTCTGTGGAACCCTAACATGCCTTCAGCAGTAAGTGATTTTTGCCTTCAAGATTAGTAACCACTGACACCAATGTTCTTTTTAGCTATCTGAAATGGGGGAATTCTTCCCAATGACCACAAATGTAAGGAGCATTCTGTCTATTGGCCATCACACTAATGTATTGTGAGCTGTAAATATAATTATTAGCAGATGTTCCCTAAAGCCAAAAAGTTATTTCAATGGTTCCTCTATGTTAAAAGGGTTGAGAAAGTCTGGTGTAGACTCTACAGACCCTACAGAGAATTGGGTGGATTTTAAATCTTCAAAAATCATCACTGGAACCATTTCATCACTTGTATTATTTGAGTCTGATCTTAGACATGACCCTGTATAGTGTTTTCCTTCCCCTGGAAAAATTCCAGTCTCTCTGCTCTCAAGTTTTGACTCTGTGGTCCAGGAGCCAACTGTTTTTGCATGAGAGCCTTGGATCCAATAGTGTCCTCCTTTGAGGCAGATTCATATGCCCAATTTCACACCAAACCTTTTCACCTCAACATTCTGGCAGCTTGGGACAAGAGGGTGCAGTCTCTGGATTATCCCATATGCCTGACCAACAGGACCAGGTTTGCCCTGGAGTGGTGAGTCACAAGTTTGCTTTGGAAAGTGCCCAGGATGGATGCCAGCCTATAAGGCTGGGGAGGAGTCCTAGGTACCCTCTCAGTATAAGAAAATGGTTGTTGGAGGAAGCTCATCTCCTGATCATTATTCTGGAACTCATGGCTATTTGGTTATCTCATCAATGCTGAAATGCGTGCCTGCGAGGTAATCTGAACAGAATTCAGTCAGACAGTGCCACGGCAGTGGCTCACATCAACCATGTCGGCACCAGACATCTTGTGACTAAAAGAGAAATGGATCTGATTCTGTCTTGGACAGAACTTTATGTTTCAGCCTTGACCACCATGCCCATCCTAGGGATGGAAAACTGGCGATCCTCAGTTGTCAATGTCAACTCCAAAGAATGATCTTCAGCCAGAGGCATTTCAGTAACTCTGTTGCAGTTCCTGGCCTCCAGATTCCACAACATACTGGACAGGTTTGTCCCTAAATCCAGGCATCCTTTAGCCTTTGCAGTGGATGCTCTGGTGACTCTGGAGGATTAGCTCAGCTTGATGTACATTTTACGTTTTTCTCTGAAGCTCCTTCCTGCTCTGCAGGACTGTTATGAAAGATATTCCAGTGATTTTAATCACATCAAACTCACCCAGGAGGACATGATACTTGGATCTTATTAGACTTCTGGTAGAGTCTTTGTGGGCCCTCCTAGATCATCGGTTTCATCTCTCCTGGTGGTTGGTTTCCACTCTGCTTCTCACTTACTGACTATAAGGTGTATTTCTCTTGGTGTGAGACAAGGAAATTACATTCCAGGAAGTTCTCTGTGGGACCAATCCTAGCTTTTCTCCAGTATGATTTGGAAGAGCATTTGACCTTGAGTACCATCAAAGATCAAAACTTTTTCAGAGACCCATTGCCTCCCACTCCTTAGTGAAAGCATTTGTACAGGGTGTTGTTCAGATTATTCCTCTTGTGACATTGTTTTCCAGTGACTTCATGGAATCTCAACCTGATTATTTTGGCTCTTCAGAGAACACCCTTAGAACCTACCAGGGATTTGCCTGTCTGTCCTTACACGCAAGATTGCCTTTCTTATAGCCCTCACTTCTGCATGGTGTGGTTCTAAGTGGGCAGTCTTAACCTGTAATGAACATTTACTTATGCTACACAAAGACATGATTGTTTTAAGGTCCTAGACTTCTTTTCTTCCCTAAGTGGCTTCTTCCTTTCAATTAAAACAGGACATTGTTCTACCATATCTCTATCATTCTAACCATCTTAGGAAGATTTCCCTCTATTGTCTGGATGTGTTATGTGCTGTATGACCTTAAATGCAAAATTCCACCTTTCCCTGGCAAAGTGCATTTCATTAGATTGGTTAGTGCTTCATGGAATTTTAAGCATGAGCTTCTACCTGGTCTTCTGTTCACATGTTAAGTTTTAACAGATGATTAATACTTCTATATCACAACACTTAAACCTATAATATCCCAGAAAAGTAATCTACCTTCACCCTTGAAGGCCAGCTAAACAATATATATGTGACTTTTCTATAAGCAAATACATCAAATAAAACCAAAAATTATAAATAAATATATATACAAAACTATGAAAATTGTAAAAATTATGTCCAAAGTCCCACCGTGTCCAAAATCAAAAATCCAAAAAAAATTCAAAAAATATAAAAAAATAGTCCCCACAAGTGTAAAACGAAAAGCTTAAACTTTTTCTTCTTCTTTCATCACCAAAACCTTCTTAATACTCGCAAATCCTGATATTCATACACCTCAAAAAAGAAAAAAACTCGACATAGTGTCATACCTTAAATAATATAGAACACACGTGCCACTCGCTGTGCAGCATGCAAAATATTAACTAAAAGTGTATACTCAAAAACAAGTGTCAAAGCACATACAGATAAGTGAAATGACAATATGAGTGAAAACACATTCACATAGGATATGCAATGCAATGTTTGAAAACCACTCCACACAAAACACTGCCAGTGTATAACACCACACCCTATATATATAAAAAAAGGTGATAGCCAAAAACCCAGATCACCACTCTCCAACTCTTATATGGATGGGTAATTACCCTATAACAGAAACAGCAGGGCAGATTACCACTCTGGGTTACACTCTCCTCTCATCGATTTTCTCCAAAGACTAGGGTCACTTCCTCCACTTTCCTCCAGGAAACCAGTCACAATATAAAAGATATTGTTCTTTATTGGTAACTCACATAAAAATTCTGTGGTAACAGCTCCTCCTCACAAGAAGTATGCACATGGACAGGTTCAGGGAAACATTCACCGCATGTTCCCACTTCCAAGATGGCCACGATCGCACTTCCGGTCAACGTCGATGCATATGACGTCACGTGTTCCTGACGCGTTTCGTCACTTCCTTTGACTTTTTCAGAAGGGTAAGGACGTCTGCGCATCGACTCCTTATGTACCGCCCTTCCTACATTAACGGCACCACTCAACGCCATCTTGGAAGCTGGAAAACGCTGCCCACACCTAACTGCATTATATCTAATACAAAAATTGAACTGCCACCTATACATAACTAAAACCTTATGCCTCTATACATTAAGACACCACATATAAGGTACAAATACAATGTACATCAAATATAATACCAGAAACAATTACATTCCCATTGCTTATCTCGATACATAAATACAAGTGTATACTCCATAGGACCACACAAATGTATATATATCAAAAACCATCAGGACCACACCTATAAGATATATGAATATATCAAGATATGATATCAAAGTGAAACATATCTATACTTATTATAAAACATATCTATTTCATTTTTTAACCTTATACATCTATAACACATATTGAAAGCTCTCTCTACTGGTCAAAATTTAAAAGGCATTTCTATAATTTCTAAACTTCTGTCCAATATTGTTACTCATCCCCATTACGTTTATTCTAATACCTAGAAATCATCAATAATCCATATATCGATATTTTACACCCGTAATTCGAGACACATAATCTAACACCTAAAAATTAATTAATTTTTCTTTTTGTGCTGATACATAAGTATAATAGATAATTAAAAAGTTAAAATGAATAATTAAAAATTTCAAATATCCTACCATTAATATTGACAATTATTTCATTTAAAATTATATTACCTCAATGGTTCCACCCGTTAATTTCATGAATCCATATAAACTTCCCTCATACATATGGGGTATTTTATAAACAATATCCTATAATGTGAATATAAATAACATATTAATTCTAAAATATAAATAAAATATCCACTAAAAATATATACCATTAAAAATCCGCAATAAAACAGTTCAAATCTAGTTCAATATTTAAACCATTCGGTTTTAAAGTATTCAATTTAAAAATCCAATATGTCTCATTTTGCGAAATACTCTTTACCTTATTACTACCTCTCCAATGGGAATCGACCATATCAATACCACAAAACTTAATTACACTAGGATCTGAGTTATGGTATTCTTTGAAGTGTCGGGAGACACTATGGTCCTTATTACCTTTTAAGATATTGGTTACATGTTCTTTTAATCTGGTACCCAACTTCCTTTTTGTTCTACCTACATATTGTAATGGGCAAGGACATTCTAAAACATAGGTCACATATTTAGTATCGCATGTAATAAATTTTTTTATATTAAATTCTTCACCTGTATAGACTGATTTATGATTCGAGATTTTTCTCTCCTTAATACCTGTCACTTTACATATTTTGCATTTTTTACAAGGATAGAACCCCTGTAGATCAAACATCCTTGTCTTTCTAGGGGGTGAAATGACCCCTTTAACTAGTAAGGACCGAAGATTATCACTTTTTCTGTAAACAAACTGGGGTTGGGCAGGCAATACATTTCTCAATGTTTGGTCTTTTTTCAGAATGGGCCAATATTTTTTAAAAATACCCTCTACTTCTTTGTACTGACAATTAAATTTTGAAATAAAAGCAAAATCTACCACATTTTTATCTTTTCTCTTTTTAGGTTCAGTCTTTATCTTAGTTTCTCCTATATAGTTTTTACTAACTTTAAATCTTGCCTTTTCCAATTCGATTGGGTTGTATCCTTTCATAATAAATCTTTGTTTTATCAATTCTGATTGAGTTATATAGTCTTCTAATTTGGAACAATTCCTCATTATTCTTGAAAATTGTCCAATAGGGATCCCACGAATCCATTGAGGATGATGGCAACTTGTCGTGGGGATGAACCCATTCCTGTCAGTCTCCTTAAAAAAGGTTTTAAAACAGATTTTATTTTCATATTTAAAAATATTCAAGTCTAAAAAATTGGCCGATTCCTTATCAATTTTCCATGTAAAACTCAACCCATATTCATTGTCTTTAATAACCTCTAAAAAAGTCTTTAAATTCTCTTCTGTACCCTCCCAGATGATCAAAATATCATCAATATATCGTCTCCAGATTTTTAGGCCTTCCCATTGTTTACCAAAAATGATCTTATCTTTCCATTTCGATAAAAGGATATTTGCCACACTAGGGGCAAACTTGGCGCCCATCGCCACGCCTTTCCTTTGTTCATAGAAATCCCCTTTATACCAAAAAAAGTTTTTACTCATACTAAACTCGAGTAATTGGATAATAAACTTCCTCTGTTTTAAATGTAGGTCCGAAAAATTCTTCAGACCCCATTTCACAGCCTCAATCCCATCTTGATATCTAATATTAGTATAAAGAGAATTGATATCTATTGTTACAAACAGAGTATTCTGTGTAGTCTCCATTCCTTCCAATAGGTCTATCACATCTCGACTATCCTTCAAATATGACGGCATTCCCTTCACAATAGGCTGCAGATAAAAATCCGCATATTCCCCAATTCTCGAATGAATTGACCCAATCCTGTTTATGATTGGCCTACCTGGGGGTTTCGTCAGGCTTTTGTGTATTTTCGGTAAAATATAAATAAACGGGGTTCTACAGTGTGAAGGTATTAAATATAACGCTTCTTTATCATTTAAAATTTTGTTATCTTTCGCTTGGTTTACTAGTTTTTTTAACTGTTTTTTATATAAAACACTCAGATTTTTTAAAATTTTAACATATGTGTCTGAATCACTTAAAATACATTCCATCTCTTCTTCATATTGTTTTCTATCCATCACCACCACCCCTCCCCCCTTATCCGCTGGTCTAATAACTATATTTTTTTCTTTTTTCAGGGCATTTACGCCCTGAAAAATCGATTTCTCTTCCATAATCTTAGATATTTGTAATCTCTGAAAATCTTCTATTACCATTTGTTTAAAGACCTCTACATTCTGATTCTTTGAATTAATCGGATTAAAAGTGGACTTATTCTTAAGGTTACTATGAACAAAAGTAGATCCACTATTTATATTTGATAGGGTGGTGGGGCCTGGTAGGGATGCAAAATATTTTTTAATATTCAATTTTCTAATATATTTATTGATATCAATATAGGCATCGAATTTATTCAAATTACCTTTCGGGGCAAACTTTAGACCTTTATCAAGAACCTTAATCTCATTGTCTGTTAATGTTATGGAACTAATATTATAGATCCCTTCCCCTAACTTTCCTGCCTTTTCCTTTTGTTCTCGTTTCCCATCTCCTGTGGGGGATTTTCTATTCTTTGATACGGAATTCCTCCCCCTTCCTCTATTCTTGGGACTGGTCTGCCTTCCCAATCTCTCCTGTAGGGGGATTGTTCCCTTATTTCCCTTTTCCATATGTATGGATAATACGGGACCATTTGCTGTGGGCCCGGAGGACGGCCTCTGTAATTCCTCTGAAAAAAATTCCTTTGGAAACCTCCTCTCCCTCTGTTCCCTCTGGGGTTATTAGCATATCCGTTTCCATAATTGTTTTTCCAGCCATCTAATGGCTGAAATCTATTGAACACTGGAACATTATATGTCTGATTGCACGGACTATGTGGTTTACTATATCCATTTCCTTTATTCCTTTGTGGTGTTCTAGATTGGTTCTGTTTTTTTTTGAAAGGTAGGCATCTTTTTAGGAGGACCAGACTTTTGTATCTCCTGATCACCTCCCCTCCCATCATTCAGTGATCTCACCGGAGATGACTGGTTCGATTGACAGTTACTAGCTACAATCTCTTGCCATTTATAGATTTTATTATTCCTATAATCTTCCATATCCCTGTTGAACTTCTTCTGTTTTTTTCTCTTAATTTCAACATCTTTTTTATTCAGATGTTCATGTACCACTTTGAATAATTCACTATATTCTTTTTTATCTTTAAAAACTTCCACCTTCGTTTTAATATCTAATATTTTAGACTCTACCATTACCAACTTCCTTCTTTTCCTATCTAGTAATAAATTTAACAGCTGATTTTCACATTTGTGGAAAAAACCCATCCATTCCTTTATTGAATCTTCATCTTCATTTAACCCGTCATTGGGTCCTAAATCCCACCTTAACCTCCTTGGGACTATACCCTCTGTCAGATATTTTTCAAGTGTCAAAATGTCCCACCATAGTTGTATTTTCTTCTCCATACTATACTTTTTTAATCAAAAACTCCAAGTTATCATTTTTTTCAATATTGGTGGTAGAAAAAATTTCCTCTACATTTATTTTCCTATTATCCAAAAAATTAAAGACCTCCATATCGTAATCCGTCTACCATGTGAGACAATACCATATAATAAATCTACTCTCCACCCAAAATGTAGTGTTGACCTAAAGATACCCCCTGGTATTTGTGCACTAATACTTCTATATCACAACACTTAAACCTATAATATCCCAGAAAAGTAATCTACCTTCACCCTTGAAGGCCAGCTAAACAATATATATGTGACTTTTCTATAAGCAAATACATCAAATAAAACCAAAAATTATAAATAAATATATATACAAAACTATGAAAATTGTAAAAATTATGTCCAAAGTCCCACCGTGCCCAAAATCAAAAATCCAAAAAAAAATTCAAAAAATATAAAAAAATAGTCCCCACAAGTGTAAAACGAAAAGCTTAAACTTTTTCTTCTTCTTTCATCACCAAAACCTTCTTAATACTCGCAAATCCTGATATTCATACACCTCAAAAAAGAAAAAAACTCGACATAATGTCATACCTTAAATAATATAGAACACACGTGCCACTCGCTGTGCAGCATGCAAAATATTAACTAAAAGTGTATACTCAAAAACAAGTGTCAAAGCACATACAGATAAGTGAAATGACAATATGAGTGAAAACACATTCACATAGGATATGCAATGCAATGTTTGAAAACCACTCCACACAAAACACTGCCAGTGTATAACACCACACCCTATATATATAAAAAAAGGTGATAGCCAAAAACCCAGATCACCACTCTCCAACTCTTATATGGATGGGTAATTACCCTATAACAGAAACAGCAGGGCAGATTACCACTCTGGGTTACACTCTCCTCTCATCGATTTTCTCCAAAGACTAGGGTCACTTCCTCCACTTTCCTCCAGAAAACCAGTCACAATATAAAAGATATTGTTCTTTATTGGTAACTCACATAAAAATTCCGTGGTAACAGCTCCTCCTCACAAGAAGTATGCACATGGACAGGTTCAGGGAAACATTCACCGCATGTTCCCACTTCCAAGATGGCCGCGATCGCACTTCCGGTCAACGTCGATGCATATGACGTCACGTGTTCCTGACGCGTTTCGTCACTTCCTTTGACTTTTTCAGAAGGGTAAGGACGTCTGCGCATCGACTCCTTATGTACCGCCCTTCCTACATTAACGGCACCACTCAACGCCATCTTGGAAGCTGGAAAACACTGCCCACACCTAACTGCATTATATCTAATACAAAAATTGAACTGCCACCTATACATAACTAAAACCTTATGCCTCTATACATTAAGACACCACATATAAGGTACAAATACAATGTACATCAAATATAATACCAGAAACAATTACATTCCCATTGCTTATCTCGATACATAAATACAAGTGTATACTCCATAGGACCACACAAATGTATATATATCAAAAACCATCAGGACCACACCTATAAGATATATGAATATATCAAGATATGATATCAAAGTGAAACATATCTATACTTATTATAAAACATATCTATTTCATTTTTTAACCTTATACACTTATACACTTTTAGTTAATATTTTGCATGCTGCACAGCGAGTGGCACGTGTGTTCTATATTATTTAAGGTATGACACTATGTCGAGTTTTTTTCTTTTTTGAGGTGTATGAATATCAGGATTTGCGAGTATTAAGAAGGTTTTGGTGATGAAAGAAGAAGAAAAAGTTTAAGCTTTTCGTTTTACACTTGTGGGGACTATTTTTTTTATATTTTTTGAATTTTTTTTGGATTTTTGATTTTGGACACGGTGGGACTTTGGACATAATTTTTACAATTTTCATAGTTTTGTATATATATTTATTTATTTATAATTTTTGGTTTTATTTGATGTATTTGCTTATAGAAAAGTCACATATATATTGTTTAACAGATGATTGTTCGGTTTTCAGCTTATGCTGGCTTTGGTTGTAGGGTTCCTCAGGCAACTGTGTAGGCTCTATTGTGCCATCTCTGTTAACTTGTTGGTTTTTGTGACAGTCTCAACTTTTATTTGCTGTGTTGACCACATCTTAGTTGGACTACTTTTAGATGTCTCAGTTTACCTGAATACTCATCCTTTATTCCAAATCATATGATTAAAAATGTTTTTGACTGAAAATCCTTTTCTTGGAGATTAATATGGAACACAGATCTCTCCCTTGTGTTCTTTTAATCCACTTCTGCTAGGGTTTGCTAACAAAAGTGAGGCGTGTTGGTAGTGGAAGGGGTTATACTGGGTTTCTTTTCAACACATAACATAGGTCATCAAAGTATGTAATACATTCATAGCTCAATAGCTGTCTCTATAAAGCAGGGGTCTTGAATTAAAATCTATGGAGATATGGTCAGCAAAATTTCCTTCCAGCAGAGGTCCGAATCTCGTTAGCGATATAACATATCACAGTCCCCCAGTACATTATGATTTTTAGCGTACCTTTCACATTGTAGTCCCCTCTACACCACAGTCCTCTCTTTAACGAATTCCCACAGTATCCTCTTTTCCCTTTACATCACTGCTCCCCTATACATCACACTGCCCCTTAACAAAACACAGTTTCCTAACACAACAAAGAGACAGCCCATCCAGCAAAGAGACAGCCCGTCCAGCGAAGAGACAGCCCATCCAGCAAAGAGACAGCCCCTCCAGCAAAGAGAAAGCCCCTCCAGCAAAGAAACATCCCATTCAGCAAAGAGACGGACCATCCAGCAGAGACAGCCCCATCTACCTCTGCTACAGAGCTGTCACAGTGTGCTCGCAGGTGAAGAAGAGAGGCAGCCATTGTTCCTTCAGTGCAGCGGCAGGCTGAGGAGGTGTCCCTGTATATATATAGGAAACACCCTTATCTCTTTATTACATTGAATATACAGAAAGCAGCAAATACCTGTATTTGTCTACAAATTGTTCTTTGAGCCTGGGTGCCGAGATCCTGCATGCTTGGCCCAGCTGCATAGAAGCCCTTGACTTGTCTCCAAGATAAGATTAAGCCCCAACATTTTTCCGCTCTTTCCCACCTCTGTCATTCACCTGACATGCAGCAGAAACTTGGTGTCCAATAAAGGCTCTCTCAGTTGACAGCTTATTAAACAGGAATATGCAAGGCTTAGCCTCAACTTGGAGAGACCTTGTATAGAATATAGCCTAAGATTATCTTCATCAGGCTCAAAGAGAGGAAGAAAGTAGAGGTATTTATAGGCACAAGGGGTCTGCACTTCACCAGTGCAGTATTAATGGTGAAGTAGTTTGGTCAAAAGGTCAGGTACACTATCTACAGGTGCAAATGAAAGGGTAAACTGCTTTAAAGCATAACTTTTCCCAAGACAAAAACAAAAAAACAGGAAGGGTATTTTCTGCAAAAAAAAAAAAATCTTACCTTCCTGTTTGCAAGTTTCTCTAGAACATATACTAAACTGCGGATGCGCAGCACACTGCATATCCTCAGCATTCCTCTACTGTGTAAACATAAGAGTTACTTTATCTCAGGCCTGCCTATCAAGATGACTCATGGTGTTGAACCCACAAATGCTGAAGTAGATCGCAGGCGTTGCATCGCTGGAGTAATGCAGAGTTTAGTTCCACTTAAAGCACAACTATAGGCAAAACTTTTTTATTTAGTTTTGGACAGAGTGGAGAGGGATTAGAACTGTCAGTTTTTATTGCTTTCTGTGTCCCCCTTATGGAGATTCACCCTCTATATTTGTCCTTTTTACCATTATCATTCAAAGTAAAAGAAAATCATAAATTTTGAGTTGTCCCCAGAAAAGTGGGGAAATCTTCCAATGGGGACACTAGAACTGGTGACCTGGGGGTCCCCCAGGAATTCCCTTAACTTGGAGGGATTTCCCCTCACTTCCTGTTTTGGCTATGGGACAGGAAGTGAAGGGAATTATTCCCATCAGGATACAGATGGCGAAACTGACAGGGGTTATAGTTCTCCCTTACTCTATACAGAATTAAAAAAAAAAAAGTTTTGCCTATAGTTCTACTTTAAGAATGATGGCCCACAAAATTATTTCAAAAAGGGTTTGGTTGATGACCCTCACAGAGCATCTATGGATGGTTAGAACGTATTTTGGAACATTAGCAAATTGTATAACAAAAATGGTACAAATATGGTCTCAATATCTGCATAATGTGCCCGAAAACAAAAGTGCTCTGACCTATGAGGCATGGCTCACATAACACGTTTTTCCTGGGATGGAGGAGTGTCAAGCTGCAGCCATTACAACCTGTTATATTTACTATGTTATTAATGTGCACAAGCTCACACAAATCCCCATAATCCCCATGCACATGATTTCACTAACTCATAGCTGTATTCAAGATTCAGGGGCCATGATTTTCTAAAAATAAATACAGTCTGTCACTTTCTCAGAAAAGGAATATGAATAATGTCCCCATGTGTGACGCAAAGAGAGAATGATTCACATCACTCTTGTTGCAGTTCATTAACTATGTCAGGAAGTCATCATGAGGGATCTTCACAAACACTGACTCACTTGTACAAAACGAAGGAAAGACACAGACAAACAAAGCATGCAATGTGAAGGTACATAGTGCCAGTCAACATTGGTTTATTTGTGTAAAGAGGACCTGTTACTTAAATTTAGTTTTATTTCTCTACCAAGGTTGTTCAGAAACCTGCCCTCTGTGCCAGTTAAGTACCACCTCCAATACTTATTAAGTCTCATTGTCACATACCTGTTAATGGAACTCAAGATGACGAGGGTGGCCTCTTTCCCAATTCCGATTATAACACCCTGCTGTAATACTGATTGTATGATGTTAAATGGACATAAAATGTCATTGTCCTGCAGCCCAGTTATACAGACTCTGTTGAAAAACTTTGTGGAATTTGTAGGCTGATTGCAGGACTTTGCTGTTTGACAGTGAGCTAACAAGCTACATTTCCCAGAGGAGCTGGCATGTGGGTGGAGGCAAAAAAATAAAGAAGCCTGGGAATCCGAGGACAGGAAGTGAACAGAGGAGAGCTAGAGAGCAGGTGTGAGGGGAAGGTTGTGCTGGCCTCGGGAGGTACAGGCTGGGCCAGGCCATAGAGAGTGGAGGAGAAAGAAGGAATTGCTGACCTTTGACACCGCTGACAAGTTTGGTGAGCTGCCGTGCGAGCAGGCAGCCCAGAGTGCTGTTGTCCAGAGTGATCTCTGAAGGAGAAAACAACTAGAACACAAGGGACCCCATCTTCAGAGAGACTATCTGCAACCTGATTGAGGCCACAGAACGGGTGAGAGAGTTCCATTCTGAAGACATTTAAGTTGCATATGACATTACTGGATTCAGCTATTTTATACTCAGTTTGACTGACACTGTTTCTCAAGTTACACAAGTTACATGTGTTAAGGTCCAGCCTACTAGTTATTACACTTTCAACATATCCAATCACAAGAGTCTACTGCAGTGTCTTCCCTTTGCAGGTCAAGCTGTATTATTGCTTCCATCATAGTTGGCCCCATTCGCCAAGGAACTCTTCACTGCTGCAGTTTGCCACTCTGGTCCAAAGAGGAACTAATCCCTACAGATGCATGTTCGTTCTTTAACCTCTGCCTAATTCTACATCCCACCTTGCAGGTGTTAAAGGGGTAGCATTCAAATTAAATACCACTTAAAGGGGCAGCTGCTTTTCTTTGTTTTCACCCCCCTATTGAGAAACTTCTACCTTTGCCTCAAGGAAGATTTGAATCCTTATGTGCACCAACTAGGGCCCCATCAAGCACACAGAAGATCAGATACTACATTTTAAAATGGACATTGACCTATTTAATTAAAGAGCTCTTCTTTCCTCAGAATAAAACCCAGTCATAAGCCCCTGGCAGCCCACAGTGAGTTAGCCACTCTGCTTTGGTAGTTTTTTTTTTGCTTACTGGCCAGAGGTTTAAGGTGGTGTCAGCAGGGGTTGGACTTCCAGAGGGGGGTAAAGAAAGACAGGAAACCTGAAAATTATTCAGCAGCCCCTGAGGGGGTAGTGCTACACCATCAACACACCCCTGGTAGTGGAGACAGGGACTGTTAGGACAGCGGAAGGCACAGGTGCCAGGAAGTTGGTGCAGCGAACTCGGACTTGGAGGGGCTGATATGGAATGAGCAGAAGTGAGGAGTCAGGTCACAAGCCAAATTCAGTAACAGCCAGGCAGATAGGTAAAGAGTCACAATTAGAGTCCAAATCAGAGACAGGCAGGGATCAGCAGCATGCTGACATCAAGGCAACAAACCAGCAGGCAGAATCTTAGTTAAAAGTCCACGCTGAAGTCGGCAACATGAATCAACAACAGACATAAGTAGGCAAGGAAAATCCAGAGAGGCGTAAGATGGAGCCGGGTCAGTAACAGGATCAAGCAGACTTTCAGGAACACAAGTCACAAGGTAAAGCTGAAGACCATCCAGCAATGATAATAGGCAAGCCTCTCTAATTTAAGTAGGCTGCCATGTGCCAGAATATGTGGGTGCGTCTGTGTGTACACGTGTGCATCGTGGTGCCTGTGCCTGCACATGAGAACAAGGATATCTATGCTCACGAGTATGTGCTGCGCATGACTTAGGTTCTTTATACCCAACAAACTGTATATAGTAAAAGGAGGTGTTAATGTAAAACTCGCAGTGTGTTCTAAGATGCGGAGTTGTTTCACCAAACTCTTTGACAGACTAATTTGTTATAATAGTAATAGATAATGTATTAGTGATATGATGGTAACAGGTAAATAGTACAAAGAAAACCATGACTGAAGTTTTAAAGGACAACTATAATACTTAATTTTAAAAGGTTGATAAGTTTCTTTAAAGTGCAACTAAAGTTACATAGTTAGTCTGACTGAAAAAAGACAAAAGTCCATCCAGTTCAACCATTAAAAAAAAAAAGTTCTAATCCTATACCCACAGTTGATCCAGAGGAAGGCAAGAAAACCCAGCAAAGCATGATGCAATTTGCTCCTGCAGGGGAAAAAATTCCTTGCTGATCCCCCGAGAGGCAATCCGATATTCCCTGGATCAGTTAAGTTAAATATGAAAAGCTTGTAAACAAAGGATTCCAGAATGCTCTCTGTGTCAAATGTTTTTTTTTATGTTTATTCCTTTGAATTTTGACCATATTGCTGCTCACTTACCTGTGAGAAAATTGTGTGTTCCATTGTAAGGTTTTTGTACTGCTGCTTGTGGTTGCCCTGCTGATTTGGGGGATCCTGAGGGGTAAGGGTTAACGCTGCTGGACAGGTTTTCCCCTGCTTTTCAGGAGATACCACCCCAGGAGGTCAAATTATATAAATAGGGGCTCACCGAGTCCCTCAGGGCCTTTTCCCATTAAGGATGTAGCTACCACTCTACTGCTTGACTACCCCTCGGGGGAACCCACTCAGAGTTCCAAGAGGTATGGATTAATGTGGACTTTAGAAAAAAATGGGCCTATGGTGGTAAATCCCCGGAACATAAACGGGACCCGCATCCAAAATCACTTAAATATGTGGAGAAGGAGAGGTATTACCCCTGGACTTTTGAGGTGCCCCAAAGAAGTATTGCACAAGACACTGTTATAAAATATAGGAGGAATACAACCTCCTTAACAAGCTTTATTAATACATGATAATAAAAACATTACGGATAAAAGAGCTCATCACAAGAGCAACAATTAGTCATACACAATAATTTGATCTTACATTCTATTGTAACGGCTCTGAAGCATTGACTTGAATCAGATTCTATTCAGCAGTAGATAGTAATTCCTCTACGCTTCACATGATATTGTGTCTGCTTCCTCAGGAGGATTACAGTGCCTTGAAAAAGAATTCATAACCCCTGAAATTTTCTATTTTATGGTGTTTTTTTCCTCGGCTGTGACAATACTTGTTGGTGCTCTCCTTTTCCCCTTCCCCTCCCCCCTTTTTTTTCCTAAAATGGACTATTGTGGTGCCTCATGGAGTGGTTCTATGTCAAATATTCATGCTACTCAAAATTTCTCCAAGATGAGGAGAATTCTAAAGAGAAAGTCGAATTCATATTGGCAGATTTTTTACTTTGAGAAATATATTAAAGGAAAATGTAATCCTCTTGATTTGATTTTTCTTACCATGAGACAAATCCCTCCTGACTTTAGACTCTCTTGGGAAAAAAGCTCTGGTTAAATGTAGTGAAACATTGATGAAATTACTGATCCAGCAATACAAAAATCACATTGATTCCTGTAATGATGATATCACTCAGTTACAGACCTGAATTGAGGGATTTATGGATTCACCCTTCTTTAAGAATAAGGCCAAAGAATTGTATGATTATATAGATAGCATAAACAAAGAAATCATAACTAACAAACAAGCAAAATTCACCAAAGATAGAATGGCCCTTGAGGAAGGGTACGCACATAATTGGCAGGAACATATGATAGGCAGAGGTCGAGGGCCCCCTAGAGAAAGCAATTACTTTAATTTTGAAAAGACAGATAACTCTGAATCTGACTCATCTTTATCTTCATTTTATTCTCAGCAACGTTTCTGGCGGGGACTATCTCTTGGCAGCCCGCATCATTTTTCATGTAAAAGAGGTCTCAGCGGTGGTGGTCATCAGATGGATCCTTTGTCCACAAAACGCAAAACAATTTTGACACAGGGTGACCCTACAAATTCTACAGGTGGTGGATATACATCTTCAGTCCCAGTTCACACACCATCGACTAATATGTTATCGGACTCATCATCACAGGTGGTGGTGTCACAGCATCTTTCTACACAGATTACTTCACACATTATACACATTACACCTCATGTAGCACCTCCGTTATCATCAGCTGGGGGGGGGGGGGCATCCCTAAGACTAAGGCTAGTAACATTACTGATCAGACTACTTTTTTTAGATCCCAATCGGGAAGGAGAAACCCAAAAATGAGAACCCTTGATCCATATGTAGTCAAAATGTAAAACATACCAAGGATTTGGATATCATTAACCTCACCTCTCTTTCTCTAACTCCTGACCAAAAATCAGTATTAAAAATTGAACTTAGTTTTTGTCCATCAGAAAGACTGGACATATCATTATTGATTCAAAATGTTTACTTATTTTCAAGAGAGTTAACTTACAAACATGTGTTTGATAAGGATCGTAAAAAGGAGAACGTGGCCAGAGAATGAGGGAACAATGGAAAAACTTTACCATCAGAGATTTTAGAGCAATAAAAGATCTTATGCAATTATTAGAGGAAAATTCCCACGAGGAGCCTGAAGTTCAGGAGGAATCTATGGAGTCATCAGATAATATACCAGATAATACAGTCCCCATGATTAGCCAGTTTAAGGAAAAATCTAATACATTTCCAGATCTACACACTAATGCTAGTGTATGGACCTTTTTGATGTGGGTAACCAAAGAAATCAAAGGAGGTTAACTAACTAGCCCTCATGAGAACAACCTTACCAATGCCCAGAGAAGGGCTTTGTTGGAATTGCGGAACACAAAAATAAGTAATTATTAAACCCTCTGACAAGGGGGGTAAAGTTGTTCTTATGTCTGTTACACAACGTGAGGAAATGTGTTTAAAAATCTTGAACAATCGGGACTGATCTAGACCCATTTCTCTCTTTATGATCCAGAGCTATATAGCTGAATATAGAGCCATTATACATAAGGCCTTTTCGAGAGGCATTCATTGATCAAGATACTCTTGACTTCTTGGATGTTAGATTTCCTAAGACACCTACTTTCTATTTCCTCCCTAAGACTCACAAGAATTTACTGTCTCAAACAGGACGTCCTATAGTATCAGAATTGATTCCCTTATGGAAAAGGCTAGTCGCTTTCTGGACTTCCATCTGCTACCACATGTTTTTCAACTGCCTTCTTATATTAAGGACATGATTGATCTTTTTAAAAGATTGGAAGGAATATATGTCCCCTCTGATGCCCTGCTCATGGCCATTGATGTGGAGATGTTGTACTCCAGCATCCCCCCACGAGCAGGGCATCAGGGTGATGAACACTTTCTTAAGTGAACAGGATCAGACTACATGGCCTTTAAATTTATTTTGGACTCACTTATGTTCATTCTGACTCGTAACTACTTTGTTTTCTCTGAGACACATTACCTTCAGATTCAAGGGGTCGCAATGGGGATGTGTTGCACCCCGTCATATGCGAACCTATATCTGGGGGGATGGAAGAGAGAAATATTCACGCAGGATTCTTTTGTCTCATATACAGTGGGGATCGAAAGTTTGGGCACCCCAGCTAAAAATTTGTATTAATGTGCATAAAGAAGCCAAGGAAAGATGGAAAAATCTCCAAAAGGCATCAAATTACAGATTAGACATTCTTATAATATGTCAACAAAAGTTAGATTTTATTTCCATCATTTACACTTTCAAAATAACAGAAAACAAAAAATGGCATCTGCAAAAGTTTGGGCACCCTGCAGAATTTATAGCATGCACTGCCCCCTTTGCCAAGCTGAGACCTGCCAGTGTCATGGATTGTTCTCAATCATCATCTGGGAAGACCAGGTGATGTCAATCTCAAAGGTTTTAAATGCCCAGACTCATCTGACCTTGCCCCAACAATCAGCACCATGGGTTCTTCTAAGCAGTTGTCTAGAAAACTGAAACTGAAAATAGTTGACGCTCACAAAGCTGGAGAAGGCTATAAGAAGATAGCAAAGCGTTTTCAGATGTCAATATCCTCTGTTCGGAATGTAATTAAGAAATGGCAGTCATCAGGAACAGTGGAAGTTAAAGCAAGATCTGGAAGACCGAGAAAAATATCAGACAGAACAGCTCGCAGGATTGTGAGAAAAACAATTCAAAACCCACGTTTGACTGCACGATCCCTCCAGAAAGATCTGGCAGACACTGGAGTTGTGGTACACTATTCCACTATAAAGAGATACTTGTACAAATATGGTCTTCATGGAAGAGTCCTCAGAAGAAAACCTCTTCTACGTCCTCACCACAAAAATCATCATTTTAACTTTGCAAATGAAGATATAGACAAGCCTGATGCATTTTGGAAACAAGTTCTGTGGACCGATGAGGTTAAAATTGAACTTTTTGGCCGGAATGAGCAAAGCTACGTTTGGAGAAGAAGGGGCACAGAATTTAATGAAAAGAACCTCTGTCCAACTGTTAAGCATGGGGTTGGGTCAATCATGCTTTGGGGTTGTGTTGCAGCCAGTGGCACAGGGAACATCTCACGAGTAGAAGGAAAAATGGATTCAATAAAATTTCAGCAAATTTTGGATGGTAACTTGATGCCATCTGGGAAAAAGCTGAAGTTAAAGAGAGAATGGCTTCTACAAATGGATAATGATCCTAAACACACCTCGAAATCCACGGGGGATTACATCAAGAGGCGTAAACTGAAGGTTTTGCCATGGCCTTCACAATCTCCTGACCTCAACATAATTAAAAATCTATGGATAGACCTTAAAAGAGCAGTGCGTGACAGACAGCCCAGAAATCTCAAAGAACTGGAAGACTTTTGTAAGGAAGAATGGGCAAAGATACCTCAAACAAGAATTGAAAGACTCTTGGCTGGCTACAAAAAGCGTTTACAAGCTGTGATACTTGCCAAAGGGGGCAGTACAAGATATTAACTCTGCAGGGTGCCCAAACTTTTGCAGACGCCATTTTTTGTTTTCTGTTATTTTGAAAGTGTAAATGATGGAAATAAAATCTAACTTTTGTTGACATATTATAAGAATGTCTAATCTGTAATTTGATGCCTTTTGGAGATTTTTCCATCTTTCCTTGGCTTCTTTATGCACATTAATACAAATTTTTAGCTGGGGTGCCCAAACTTTCGATCCCCACTGTATATCTTCTGTTATGGGATGGTTTCGGTATATTGATGATATACTGATTTGGAATGGAACAACTTATCTCCTTCAAGAATGCATGAACAAGATAATTGACAATCAATTCAATTTGAATTTCACAATGCAGTTGGATTCCCATCAGATCTCCTTCCTGGATGTGGAAATCTACATCCAGGAGGATGGTTCACTGGCCACAACCGTATATCGTAAGCCCGCTGAGGGCAATACAATTTTGCACACCTGTAGCTCTCACCTTAAAGCATTAGTCCAAAGTATTCCATATGGACAATATATACGTTTATGTTGTAATTGTATGACGGATGATGACTATTTTTCAGGCAGCACATCTTACGGAGAGCTTACTGGCCAGAGGTTATAGCAAAACCTGAATCAAAAAGTCTACCAAAGGGCAAAAGAGCAGACCAGAATGTCCCTCTTATGTACATTTAAAAAACCTGTTGTAACTAACACCACAAAATGTATAATCCCTTATTCTATGCATCACCAACAATTCAAAACGTCATACAAAAGTACTGGTATCTTTTGACAGATGACATTATTTTGAAGCATGTTAAACCATGCCCTAAAATTGTTTATAAAAGATCCAGATCCCTGAGGGACAGATTAGTACATAGTTATCATTGCACTAAAGACATTGACTTGATAGGAACTAAAGGTACTTTCAGATGTGTGCCATGTACAGAGTGCCCATGGATTCAGGAATGTCAAGATCTTAATTTGCCTAACAATGTGTGTTTTGTTCCCAAACATCGTATTACATGTGATACCTTGGGGGTATTATATCTCATACTTTGTCATTGTGGGGCCTGCTATGTGGGCAAACCAACGTATTAATGATCATATTTATTATACAACAAATGCTAAAATGCTGACCTCCATTAGTTATCACATATGTATGAAGCATAATTTTGATCTGTCATATATGCAGTTCATGGGCCTAGAAAGGGTAAAGAAGGACCCAAGAGGAAGAGATTGGGATAGGTTGGTCCTCCAAAAAAAACCCATTTTGGATAGAAAGGATGGCAGCAAATATAAAGCTGGGCCTTAATGAGATGCATTCGTATATATCTTTTCTTTAATAGTTGGTGACGTAGGTTTGGTGGTTTGTTTTTTCTATGTCGTTTGTTTTATTTTTTTTTTTTTATTAATCCCCTTTGGAAACAGGATAGGGGTAAACTATATGCTCTTATTATCAGTGACAGCCTTTTACATAATTCAGGTTTTTTTTTTCTCCCCCTTTTCTTTATATACTATAATTGCGCTAGTATATGTTTTCCAAATTTGGGGATCCATCCACCTACTCTTTAGCCTATAAGGGAGCCAGCACGTTATCCCTTGCCTGGAAAATCTCATACTTATGTTACCATCACATTTGGGCATCATTCAATCATTTTTATCTTTCTGACCTGAACCAAAGCCTTTGGATCTTTCGAAGCCATAGTGGCATAGGTGGTCTTAGTTCAACATTTGAGTGAGCATAGTATACTATATATGTAAACACAACTTCTAATTTTCCCCTGTATTTGTGATGGGTAGTGGCAAATTTTGGGTTTAATGTGTATTAGCGTATAGGCTTAGCCTTTGCCATTGTGGTTTGGGTGTGGGCCTTGCTATATGCCCCTGACACCTGCACGTGGAGTAGAATGCACTACCCATTTCCTGCAATTCTGGACTACCTGCTGGGCGCTCTTCATCTTGTGTCTTTCTGGTGTCTTTGGAGCTAGGACCATCTTCATACAGATTTTCGGTATGTATCAAGTTCTGTCTCAGTTTAAAATGATTGTATACATGCTGCAAATGCTGTTTGTTTATATATGTCATCTTTTGTATGTTTTACCTGCAGTCAGTAGTCTTAACCCTCCTGCAGCAGGCACAATATCCTACTAAACATGTAAAGGAATTACTAGCTACTGCTGAATAGAATCTGATTCAAGTCAATGCTTCAGGACCATTACAGTAAAATGTAGGATCAAATTATTGTGTATGACTAATTGTTGCTCCTGTGATGAACTCTTTTATTTGTAATGTTTTTATTATCATGTATTAATAAAGATTGTAAAGAAGGTTATATACCTCCTATATTTTAAAACAGTGCCTTGTGTGATACTTCTTTGGGGCACCTCACAAGTCCAGGAGTACTACCTCTCCCTCTCCATATATTTACATGGACTTAAGCCACCAAATTTGGATTTATGCCACCAAGTATGGACATACTGCCAATGATGGACTCTTGCCTAAGGACTATAAAACTAAGGACTATATTGGACTCTCTCACCTAAGTAAGGTATGGCTACTTCATGGGACACAAGGGAGCATATGGGACACAACTAAATGGGCACTTAGAGGACTTTGTAAAGGAATGTGTATTAAAAATGTCTTTGAAAACTGTTCATCTGTTTCCTTAAACTACTAAAATAACTTAAATGTTCAGCTAATCAATACTAAGTATGGCATATTAAAGAACAGGACTTTCAAAAAGGGGACAGGAGCAGTTACAGAGGAACAAGTACAAAGGTCTAACAAACAGAGACACAGGGTCCTCCTAGGAACCTAGCCTAGGAGTCACAAGTAATGAAGTGAGGCCTGTGGAGGAGAGCAAGCATGTGTTTATAGAGAAATGAGCTCAGAAATGCTGCACAACTAAAGTTGAGAGTGTACAGTAAGGTCTATGAGGAGTTGTGACCGTAGTTTGGCCACAGATTGCAAAGGGTTAACAGTAACCTCACAGGGGATTCTCACTTTTAATTTAGAGTGCTGCCCTATTGCAGGGGGCATTAAACACTGGGGGCACTAGTGAGTGCTCACTCCAGGTCCCTGCAAATGGGTGTGTTAAGCCCACAAGCTTATGAGCAGGCAGGCATCTTACTGCAGAAAGACAAGCAATGTCTCTTCTGAAATAAATTAAACTTACCTGTCTGCTAGCAGTGTTCTGTAGAATGTACACTGAGCTGCCCATATGCAGCTTGGTTTACATTGCTGGCATGGTGCCTATGTTCCGGGATGACTGAGCTGAACATCCCAGCATACTTGGCAATACGCCAATCAAGATTGTCGAAGACTGGAACCTGGTAGAAGCTGGGGAGAAGATGCTGGTACTGGCAAGGGACCTTGCAGATGTTGGGACTGTTGGGGAGAAGGTAAGTATTGCAGACTTTAGTTCTGCTTTAAAGTGCACCTGTGGTCACCCTAAGGACATTAAGCTATTTCTCTATTATTGACAAGCACTAAAACAGGATTTTTATTTTTACCATAAAATCCGTTTCTTGAGGTTCTTTTGAGGACACAGGATTATAACACCTCCCACTCCCATCAATCTCCATTTTTGTGGGAAAACATAAGACAGAGGGGTAGCACATTTGGTGAACAGGGGACAAAGGGTTAATCTGATACAAGAGGGATGTCCAAAAGCAGTCCAACTGAGGGAAGGGAAACACAGCAATCAAAATGCTAACAAGCCCTGCAAAACAAGTGTACAACTGGAGTAGACTGAGGCCCAAATTGCTCTCTGAAGGCCCTTATGTCTGAAGCTGATATTGGAGGAGGCCTGAACATCCACCTGATAGAACTTAGCATACTTGTGAAAAGAAGACTAGATGGCACCTTGGCAATCTGAGAAACAGATGCCTGATGCTGAAAAGCCCAGGAGGCACACACAGGTCTAGTAGAGTTTGCCTTGACAGGAAATTTCCTTAAGCCTAAAGGCTTGACTAATGAGCTGCTGCGTAGCAAGAGTGGAGCAAAAGGCATGTTGTTCCTTCTGGGAACTCTTAGAGAAGACAAGAAATGGAGTCAGACTTTTGGGGGGGAAGCCATAGCTGACAAAAAAACTAGGACAGCTCACACCACATCCAGCAACTGAGGGATATCTCCTTGGGGTGTACTGGCACAGGACAGAGAGATAGAAGCACAATGTCCTGGTTAAAGTGAAAGGCAGAAACCACCTTTGGGAGAAGGAGGGCCTTAGACATCCCTGTTCCATTGTAGCACTAAAAGAGTGCCTTATTACACAAGGATGCTAACTCTGTAGCTTATTTTATTTATTACAGGAACTTACAGTATATAGTGCCATCAATTTTCACAGGATTTAACACATGTATATTGTACATTCACTTCAGTCCCTGCCCTCAAGGAGCTTACAATCTAAGGCCCTTACTCATTCATACATACACATACTAGGGCCTTTTAGAGTGACACACTGTACAAAGGCTTTCACCAGGGAAAGAGAGCCAAGTGGCCTTTGGAAAAGAATCGTGAATGGATATCTGACCTTTGATGGTACTCAAATACAAATGCTCATCCACACCTGACTGAAAAAAGGGCAGGATATGTCCCACAGAATGTCTCTTGCAATAGAATTTCCTTGCCTCACACCATTCAAAGTATACATTCCAGGTGCGAAGGTAGAACATTTAGTACTTTTTGGTACTGTAAGAATAACAGAATCAAATAAGTCACTGTCTCATATGACCTGGACTTCAACAGTCATGCTGTTAAAGCCAGCAACCATGAAGCAGGGTGGAAAATCAGTTTTTAGAACAAAAGACCTGGGTGATCTGGGAAAGTCTGCCAGGAGTCTTCCTGGGTCCATTTAATGCGGGGAAAATCACCAGAATGCCCTTTGTTTTGATTCTGCTAAGCAAATGAGGAGGGAGCTTCATAGGGGAAATGCACAGTGACTTTGGCCAATAATAGCTCACGGCTAAGTCCACGCCGCACACTATGTAAGGCTACTTACACTGCAGCCTTATGCAGTGTGTTGCTGGACACTGCCGAAGAGGGGACAATACTTTCCCTGAAAAATGAATAAAAATGTAAAAAATATATTATTAAAGAAAAAAATCTTGGACGGCTAGGAGGGACCCAACCGTACAAAATAAGTCTGTGGGGTTCCCTCTAAAAGCCATACCAGGCCCTTTAGGTCTGGTAGGACTTTTAAGGGGAACCCCACCCCCAAAAATGGGGGGAAAAAACATGGGGTTCCCCCTAAATTCCTACCAGACCCTTGATCTGAGCACATGCCTAGCAGGGCAGGAAAGGGGTGGACGAGCAAGCCCCCATTCTTGAACCATACCAGGCCACATGCCCTCAACATGGGGGGTGCTTTGGCGTAGGGGGGCTCCCCCCCAAAGCACATTGTCTCCATGTTGATGGAGACAAGGGCCTCTTCCCCACAATCCTGGGCTGTGGTTGTGGGGGTCTGCAGTGGCTAACTTATCGGAATCTGGAAGATCCTGTCCCCCCATGTGAATGAGCATGGGGTACAAAGTATATTGTAGTAGATATTGACTCGTGGATAATTTGGTGGAAGATCTTACTACTTTGGACTTTATGTTTTGTACTTTATTATTTTATAGTGAAGGTTTGTCGGTTGCATGGCATCTTTGTTGCATTATGTACTGAGGGCTGAATTGAAACCACTTTATGGTGCACGCAGCAATCTTATGTTTAATCATTGATTCATATGCAATCTTATGTTTATAAGTTTGATGATTTTTATGGTATAAGGGGTAATCATGTAGTGGCTGCACTGATTGATAATTAGGTTTGGTTTATCCATTAATGGCAAAGTTCATGCTTTGGGCAGAATCCATCAGGTGTAAGCTCGCTGTAGCAGCAGGAGATCTTGCTGGTTTGCTGTGTCATCTTTCCCATCCAGCAGGCAGCAACGCTTGGCTCTGGACCAGTGTTTCTTTTATATGCACAAGACCAGTGGATCGGACCCAAAAATCCCACCAAAACCAAAAACCTGGGAACAGAGTTAACCCTTATGCTTCTGTCCTGGGTAGCACCTAACTGCACAAATTGGAGCCCGCTTACACTTATAGCTACAGTGCTGACTGAGGGCTTGTTTGAAAGTGTTTCTACTGCTTGGTCAGAAGAGATAAACACCTCTAGTGTGCATAGTCTGGGAACTGTTCACTTTAAACATAAGTAAAGATTAAGCATCCAATCTGTGAATGTTTTTGAAGTGTCTTCTATTACGTAATTTCATATGCATTTAATACAAATGTATAGTGTCTTTATTTTTATTGGATCCTTGATAGTCAGTGAGGAGTAGTGGGACTGCAATGGTAATGTTATTGATGTTAGCAGCTGTGATGAGGGAGCACTAGAAGGTGTGAAGATGTTACTATATACACAGAAGGCCTTATTTGGATAGAAGAATGACCACCAATTGCTCTTACAGAGCAATCACAAAGATATGAAAGGCTGTTTTCCTTGTGAAGGCACAGCAATGTTTTTAAGGTGTTTGTGTGTCAAAGAACATTTGCATTTTTGACACTCAAAAGCTAATGCTGGATGAAGAAGGAATGGAGATGTCTGGAGATGGGCTTTCTAGTTAAAAGGCCAAGCTTACAGTATGTACATTTTGAAAGGTCTGCAGCTTACTGGTTCTTGGTGTGGTGGCTGTTGATCGAAAGACAACTACATGGTGACAATATAAATAGGATACTGATCATAACACAGTAGTGAAGACCTGTATAGAGTATAAATTTGCCAGCAGCAAAAAACACCATATCCCCTTATAAAGAGGACATGTCTACCTCAGGGAAGAGAATATACAGTATGTGAAAGATACCTACATCTATATGAATAATGAGAAACAAATAAATACACAGCCTGTATATGAAGCTAATCCAAACCTTCCTTATCCAAGTGCAGGTGTCTGCAGATTGCAGCCAACAAGCCCGTATTTTGTTATATTTGCTAGGATAGCCTCTATTAACATATATAATTTTCTTTAATGGTAGGGTATTGTTAATTTCTGCCATCCACTCCTCCAATGCAGGAAGGAGCACCAGCACCATGGTGGGCTAGCAATTTCCTGATACTGAACAAAGTTTCATGTAAAAACGTAATCAAATACTTATCAGCTTCTGAATTAAGATTCCCCCCCCAAAAAAAAAATGGTTTAGAATCCAAGGATTTAGGGGAACTCATGCGATCATGTAAGAACTTGATCACCTAAATTTAAAATCCATTTATCCGTGGGCATAGCCAAAACAGGTAGGCAAACGTGCCTGGGGATAACATGGCATTCAGGACAAGAAGAATCCCTATCAATTCTGAACCGTGCAAGACCAGTTGTAAAGTATGCCCTATGCACAATATAGAGTTGTGTAAGGCAGTCAGATATTTTAGGTGAAACCTTTTTGCAGGAGTCTAGCGCCTCCTCCTATTTCTCATTGTCAATAGCCCCTATATCGGTCACCCAGCGAGATTTGATAAAGTAGGCCAGATCAAAGGCTACTGGGGGGTCAGGAGCAGTTCATACAGAGTGGAGATCAATTCGCAAGGTTCTTCCACATACAACACATCCAGTAAAGATAATGAGAAGACTGGGAAGCCGTCAGTAAATTGAGATGCCATACCTGAAGGTAATGGAATAACTTATAAATTTGAGAGAGAAAATTAATATTTCAGAATCTCAAAAGTTTTTAATGCCCCACTGGATAATACACACCTCTAGAGATCCACAGCTTGTGGTTGGGAATAGTTCAGAGTTCACCAAAGTGGGGTGTCAATATGAAACTGCAAGGCGCTAATCTTAGAGGTGAAGAGATCCCACATTCTTTTATAATGGAAGACCATCCCTTTAGTAGAGGGCTGTGTAGCATAACCCTGAACACCCCTAGTAATATCACAGAATGGGTGCAGACTTAATAAAGGACAGGGTCTGGGAGGGCCGTGCCTCCCAGAGAGGTAGGATTCTTATGTACACACCATGCCAATTTATGTCAGCTGCGGTCCCAGATAAAGGATTTCAGGATCATGTCCATAGCCTTTATGTGCTTTGGCACTCCCCAGTCTACATCCCACTTAGGTACTTTGAGGATTTGGGGGAATAGGACCATTTTTACCAAACCAATTCTGCCCATAACCCCAATGGCAGTGGTATATTTAGGTTTTGTGTTGCCCAAGGCAACACAAAAATCGTCTGCCCCAATGGACACTAAGCAACACCCCTCCCCCTCCTGCAGAGAGAGCCTGATATTGATCAACACCCCTGCCCTCCACTCAGGAGAGCTTTCCACACTTCTCTTCAAAGCTCCAGCCATCCCTGAGAATGGGAATCAAGCTCTACATACACCATCAAGCAGTCTGCAGCCCCTCTTGGATCCCACCTGGTTTCCATGGCACGCATGTCCCTTCTTTCATCCCTTCTTCTGAGAGATGCTGCCCCCCTGATTGCCACCCTAGGCAAGTGCCTTGTTTGCCTGGTGGTAAATACACACCTGCCCAATGGTAGTCTAGCCAAAATTTTGGATTTGGCCTTAAGAAGGCAGAAAATGGGTTCTACATTTAGGGCAATAGTCAGTGGGTTATCTAGATACTCACAAATCTAGCTATTTGATCGTACTAACAAGCTCTAGCAGCAAGGAGGCAGAGTCAGCAGAAAGGAATCACTAGGAAGAATTTGAGATTTATCCTAATTAATTTTGAGGCCAGAAACATTTCCAAATTGTTCTGAGGTCCAGGGTCTGTGATAAAGATGGTCCAGAGTCTGCCAAGTAAAGTATATCATCAACACATAGCCCGACTAATTCTCCTTTCTGCAATCCACACACTCCAGGGGTAGAGCTCATTTTTATGGCTAGATGTTCAGCCGCTAAAGCATACAGTAAGAGCAAGAGAGGACATCTTTGAGGGGTGCCTCTAGAAAGAGAAAATACCTCAGAGGTCCAACCAGTGGCCAACACTTGAGCCTGTGGATTTGAACACAAGATAGAAATCCAGTTAACAAATTTGGACCAAGGTGGCTGTTTATTTTCAAGAAGTGCAGTGTCCCTGTCACTTGCTGTGAGCTGAAAAGAAAGCACAGACTTTATTGTATAAACTACTATTTCCAACAATCCACTATGACTATGTAATGAAGATGAAGAAAAAAAAAAAAAAGCATCACATGCTTAGGAAAAAAAAAAAGTGTCTGTACAGTCTTCTTTCATATGGAAGAATATACGTTGTTCCTCTTTCTTTTTTTAATCACAAATCCAATAAACATGTTTACTGAATGCCATGGCTTTCATTACAATCTCCGTAAGTGGTGAGCTCAGCTTGTCATGATGGGAAGTTATGTCCAGGGTTTTCACATCACCAGTCAATGTTTCGTGCGAGTGGAAAATGCAAATAAACAGTCTAACGTCAGTGCATGGTCTGTGTGTGTCAAGTTACCGGACACTATTCATCGATAAAACTAATCCCTTTGTTCACTCACTTCTCCTTCAGATAGCGTCTCCAGTTTAAAGAAAAAAAAAAAAAAGGCCATATCTGACCCATAGAATACAGAACCTCCTAAACAACAAATGGAATACTTCTGTAGAAACATTAACCAATCTGCATATCATACATGAGGTTTTTATAAACAAGACTATGGGATGACATTAACTGCTATTCTTTGTTACCAATGCAGCTGGTTAATGAGAAACCTAGCTAACTGCCACTGCAAATAGGTTCCCTTTTAAAACCCAGTTGAACTTTCAAGTGGTTGAAAACCTCTGACATGAAATATGAACAAAGCATATCTGGCTATAGTGTGTACTTGTTTAAATTTAAAGCAAAGTATCATGTCTGCTGCCTTGTTCCTCTGCTAACTGCATAGGTCACTTCTGCCACTTTTTCCTGACTCTAAGAGATAAAACGTTGTGTGCTGGAGGAACCTCCTGTGA
The DNA here is from genome assembly GCF_062004578.1 of Staurois parvus. Taxonomy (NCBI): domain Eukaryota; kingdom Metazoa; phylum Chordata; class Amphibia; order Anura; family Ranidae; genus Staurois; species Staurois parvus. The sequence continues at coordinate 8,375,771 of NW_028317801.1, read as the reverse complement.
TTGAGTGACTCAGCACTGTTCCTGGGTGAAGCAGGTGTGTCCCTTCCCTAAAATTAGCTCTCATTGAGCTCTACAGAGTGCAACTTCAGTTCCCTTTCCCCTGCTTTCTGAATGCTTAGACAAACTGTATAAATTCTGGATTTGGACAGATGTAGAGAAGAGTACTGCAGAAAAACAGGTACAACTTGTATAGGAGAATTTGTTTTATCTCAATAGCACCTGAAGTTAGTGACTTCAGTGAGTATATGTAAGGGTTTACAACCACTTTCAGTCTAAACCAGCTACAGTCAGGTCCATAAATATTGGGACATAGACACAATTCTAACATTTTTGGCTCTATACACCACCACAATGGATTTGAAATGAAACAAACAAGATGTGCTTTAACTTCAGACTGTCAGCTTTAATTTGAGGGTATTTACATCTAAATCAGGTGAACGGTGTAGGAATGACAACAGTTTGCATATGTACCTCCCACTTGTTAAGGGACCAAAAGTAATGGGACAATTGGCTTCTCAGCTGTTCCATGGCCAGGCATGTGTTATTCTCTCATAATCCCAATTACAATGAGCAGATAAAAAGGTCCAGAGTTCATTTCAAGTGTGCTATTTGCATTTGGAATCTGTTGCTGTCAACTCTCAAGATGAGATCCAAAGAGCTGTCACTATCAGTGAAGCAAGCCATCATTAGGCTGAAAAAACAAAACAAAGCCATCAGAGAGATAGCAAAACAACTGTTTGGAACACTCTTAAAAAGAAGGAACGCACCAGTGAGCTCAGCAACACCAAAAGACCACGGAAAACAACTGTGGTGGATGACTGAAGAATTCTTTCCCTGGTGAAGAAAACACCCTTCACAACAGTTGGCCAGATCAAGAACACTCTCCAGGAGGTAGGTGTATGTGTGTCAAAGTCAACAATCAAGAGAAGACTTCACCAGGGTGAATACAGAGGGTTCACCACAAGATGTAAACCATTGGTGAGCCTCAAAAACAGGAAGGCCAGATTAGAGTTTGCCAAACGACATCTAAAAAAGCCTTCACAGTTCTGGAACAAAATCCTATGGACAGATGAGACCAAGATCAACTTGTACCAGAGTGATGGGAAGAGAAGAGTATGGAGAAGGAAAGGAACTGCTCATGATCCTAAGCATACCACCTCATCAGTGAAGCATGGTGGTGGTAGTGTCATGGCGTGGGCATGTATGGCTGCCAATGGAACTGCTTCTCTTGTATTTATTGATGATGTGACTGCTGACAAAAGCAGCAGGATGAATTCTGAAGTGTTTCGGACAATATTATCTGCTCATATTCAGCCAAATGCTTCAGAACTCATTGGACGCCGCTTCACAGTGCAGATGGACAATGACCCAAAGCATACTGCAAAAGCAACCAAAGAGTTTTTTAAGGGAAAGAAGTGGAATGTTATGCAATGGCCAAGTCAATCACTTGACCTGAATCCGAATGAGCATGCATTTCACTTGCTGAAGGCAATACTGAAGGGAAAATGCCCCAAGAACAAGCAGGAACTGAAGACAGTTGCAGTAGAGGTCTGGCAGAGCATCACCAGGGATGAAACCCAGCATCTGGTGATGTCTATGTGTTCCAGATTTCAGGCTGTAATGGACTGCTAAGGATTTGCAACAAAGTATTAAAAAGTGAAAATTTGATTTATGATTATTATTCTGTCCCATTACTTTTGGTCCCTTAACAAGTAGGAGGAACATATGCAAACTGTTGTAATTCCTACACCGTTCACCGGATTTGGATGTAAATACCCTCAAATTAAAGCTGACAGTCTGCAGTTAAAGCACATCTTGTTCGTTTTTATTTCAAATCCATTGCGGTAGTGTATAGAGCCAAAAATGTTAGAATTGTGTCAATGTCCCAATATTTATGGACCTGACTGTATATACTGTATATTTTCCAGGTGCATAAACAGTTCGCAAAATCGTACACTTAATTTTCTTTAGAAAGCAACCTCTGTTTAAATATAAAAGCATGCCCCCTGCCAGCATGCTGTAAAGAAGGTCCCTTGCTACCGGTGTGGAAGAAGTGGTCCCTCTGCAGAGGTCTGATCTGTCCCCTGCTGTGTCACAGTGATCACAATGCTCAATAAAGCTCTTACTCCCTGATGACAGGAGAAAGGGAGCCCCAACTCAGCAACAGGTGTGTTGATCACTGCTTCCAGCGAGCAAGGCATGCACCATGCTGCTAGGGGGTGGGCTTTTCTACTTACGACATGGTTGCTTTCTAAACAAAAATTAACTATAGTACTCTGAACATCTTTTGTTTTGATGCACCTGGAATGTATTTAGCAGATTTAAACTAAAAGTTCAGCTGAGCTTCTAAAGATAATCTCACTGCAAAGCAAAATACCAAGAGTATTTTGAGTGAGTCACCCTAGATGGAAACTGACATTTTCTGACTCCGGCTCTGCATACCAGTTATTGGGGCAGTGATTTTACCTGCTTAGGAGTGATATTATGAACTTTGAAGCAGCTAATATAATCACTTACCAAGTATGTAGCTTCTTTATTTTTTATTTAACCAATGTTCCAGTTTAAGCTGGGCCATGATCACTGCCCCAGGTTTCCTGTTTCAGGGTGGCTTCTTCCTCTTGCAGCATCCTATGGAGCCACTCTTGCATGCAGGGTCTAGAGTTGTGCCTTCCTACACTATGTGTATCAATAGAAACTCATACACCCATAGTCTAGGACAGCCTTTTTCAGCCAGGGTGCCTTGGCAAAATGTCTAAAAATTGCCAAAAATTTGTTTGCAAGCCAGCGGGTGGAAAAAGCCTGCCTTTTATTTGCACAAGGCCACGTTTTCATTGTGCACCATTACAACCTTTTGGCTTCTGGCATCCTGATAACCAATTACATCATCAGTTGATTAAAGCAGAGTACCACCCAAAAAGGGAAAGTTCTGCTTCAAGGAATGGGCCCCTGCTCCCTGTTAAGGATTGGCAGCTTTGGGGAGCAGATACCTGAACTGGACAGGTACCCGCTCTCACTTCAACTGAGATAGCTTAGGAAGCTGAAGTTGTCCTCCCCGCAGGCTTCTGGCACATGTGTCCATTCAGAAAGTGCAGCGCTACAGTGTATGCACAGTAAGCACCTGCCTGTGAAGCCGGCTGCCCGCACTGAAGATGCCGGGAAGAGCCCCACACAATCCCATTTTATAAAATTGTGACAACTAGCGGGGGAAGATCCCTAACTTTCGCAACAGAGGGGATCCAAAGGGTGTAGAACAACTGTAACACGTTAGACCCCAAATATGAGCGTATAATGTAAAAGTTGGCCTTATTCTTTAAAGGACATCGAGTGAAGTAATTTCAGGTAACAAATGGGGCTCAAGAGAGCTGCTAAAACCTCAAGACCAAGGGTTGTTGGCTCTGAGGAAGAGGAAAGTCCTCAAAACGCATTAACCTGTTGGATGTCCATTTACCCTGGGATGGAACATAATGTATTGGGGACTGAATGGTGCTGTTTTATAAGTCTTTGTCTTTTTTTTTTTAGTATAAAAACTTCCCATTTTTAGAACACAAACTCATATTTTAAGAATAATGCACTAGGCCAGTGTGCCCTCTTTTTTTGGTTACAAAGCTGGCTTTATGGCACCTGAACATCCACCTGGAAAAACAAAAGTGTGAACAAAAGATCAGATTGCAGCCATGCCATGAGCAACAGATGCCAAATGCTAAAAAAAAAAAAAAAAAAAACAACCCTTAAAGCAATAACTTTTATTAGAGTACACATGGGAAGGGTGGAACCTTATTCATAAGCTCCTAGGCTTGAATGATAAGCTACCAAATCCAGATAAACTGGAACAAAAGGCAGGTTGTCTTCCTCAGAAATAACAAAAAGAGTCAGTCTGTAAAGGAAGCTGTAGCCTAGAGATCTGAACAGTATGTACAACATCAAACAGTGGAAGTAAACTTCCTTAGGATATTTAAGAGGACAGAAAGTTGTGAGAACAAGGTTTGGTTAAGTTTAAAGGAAAAAAAAAAAAACCACCTTGTTTCTATGTAACGCCACAAAGATTCCACAAGTCTGCAAAAATTGTTTTTTCAAGAGCTGTTTTGGTTATTCAACGACGTAATCTTTATGTTTTTTGGTGCGCTGAATCCGAAAATGACCATTTTGTCATAGGACAGCACGTTTCCTGTAAATTTAGGTAACTATGTTAAATAAGGCAATACCTCAAAATAAATGGAAATAGACTTATAAAAGTAACGTTTTATTACAATTTTTTCATGAAAATCCTTTTTTGAACTGAAATGAGCTCACCTACACACACTAAACTCGATTCTTCTTCCCTGTGAGGCTCCTCTTGGTGCATTTACGCTTGTAGCATCTGGAATGTCTCTCTGACACATCCAACAGTAGTCCGTCATCATTGTAATGCTCCATTTTCCCTGGTATCTCCTTTCCATCTCTTTAATGTCTTGGTGGAATCGTTCACCTTGTTCCTCACTCACAGCTCCCAAATTTTCAGGAAAGTAGTCAAGGTGCGACTGGAGGAAATGCACTTTCAAATTCATCAGGCAACCTAAAGCTTGAAATGCTTCAGCATTCGTCCGACGATCTTTTTGTAGTGAGGATCTTTGTTGCACGTTTACTGGTGTGCTTGGGGTCGTTGTCTTGTTGGAACACCCATTTCAAGGGCATTTCCTCTTCAGCGTAAGGCAGCATGACCTCTTCAAGTATCCTGATGTATTCAAACTGATCCATGATCCCTGGTATGTGATAAATAGGGCCCAACACCGTAGTATGAGAAACATCCCCATATCATGATGCTAGCGTAACCATGCTTCACTGTCTTCACAGTGTACTGTGGCTTGAATTCAGTGTTTGGGGGTCGTCTGACACACTGTCTCCAGCCACTAGACCCAAAAAGAACAATCTTACTTACATCAGTCCACAAAATGTTGCGCCATTTCTCTTTAGGCCAGTCAATGTGCTCTTTGGCAAATTGTAACCTCTTCAGCACGTCTTTTTCAACAGTGGGACTTTGCAGGGGCTTCTTGCAGATAGCTTGGCTTCATATAGGCGTCTTCTAATTGTAACAGTACTCACAGGTAACTTTACACCTTCTTTCATCTTCCTGGAGCTGATTGTTGGCTGAGTCCTTGCCATTTTGGCTATTCTTCTATCCATTCGAATGGTAGTTTTTCGCTTTCTTCCATGTCTTTCAGGTTTTGGTTGCCATTTTAAAGCAATTGCGATCATTTTAGCTGAGCAGCCTATCATTTTCTGCACTTCTTTATATGTTTTCCCCTCTCTAATCAACTTTTTAATCAAGGTACGCTGTTCTTCTGAACAATGTCTGGAACGACCCATTTTCCTGAGAATTTCAGAGAGAAATGCACTGTAACCAGCATGTACAACATTTGCTGCCTTCCTTCCTTAAATAAGGGCAATAATTGCCACCTGTTTTTCAAAGAATGAATGACCTCCTTAATAGAACTCCACACTGCTATTATTTTGAACATGCCCCTTTCAATTAGTGATTGAATTACACAGAATCAGCAGCATGCATGTCATGACTGTTGGGTCTGTTGGATTTCTATTACTCTACTACACCTGCTAGTAAATTATTTGCCATGTAGAAATATCACTTCTACCAAAAACAGTGATTGATCAGGTTAGTGATGTCTGACTGCTATGATTTTGAACACAACTGTACCTGGTTTGGCAGAAATGCAATCCTGAAAATAAACATGCCCAGGGATGTCACCAGGTTACCCTGACTCCATGTTTGCCTACCATTCAGTATGTGTCCCTGGATGGGAAACTGAGTGTTCGGCAGGCCTTCTCTTTTGTGCACGTTCATTGTGTGACATAAAAAAAAAAAAAAAAAAAAAAAAAAGGACTTGTCAAAAGCTGTGCTTGTATTTATTCAATCATGATACTTTTTTGGGGTTATGAGCAGGGGTACCCTATGCTTAGTCACATGGGAGGGCAGAATCCAAGAACCCACTTGTTAAAGGGGGCTTCCAGACTGCGATAAGCCCTCCCCCAACAGAACCCCACAACCATCTTGCAGGGTTGTAAGACGCCTTTGTCCCCCCCATCATTTTGAGGGCATGTGGCCTGTTATTGTACTCAATAGTTTCTCTCCCCCCTCTTTCCTGGTCTGCCATGCTGCATACTCAGATAAGGGTCTGGTATGGATTTTGGAGGAAGTAACCATACTTTTTTTCTAATGCTGAAAACGGTTTACATGCTGTTGTCAGCAGGGTAATGGTTGTTAAGGACACAGAAGCCACTTGCCCCTTACCAGCTATTCCTTACAATGAATTGAGATCGGATTAGAAAATATTGAACCCTTTCAATAAAAACGAATATACCAAACCTGAAAATGTAACTGTTCAATGCAACAAATTTGACAAAACAAAATTCTTCAATTAACGAATTAAACAAAAAAGAAGCAAATTTCAGGAATGCAAAATGGCACCTGCATGCATCAGAAAATGCAGCACATTCTTGAGACTGTTGTATCCATGCAAATGCTGCATGCCCAAAACACCATAGTATAAACTTTAACTTGATTTAGATCGGATGCAAGCAAACTTAGTCGATTGGCTAGGACAGAAAATTAACATTCATTTTTCAATGCTCAGCAGATTATGAGATCAAATGATGAAAACAGTGATAGGATTATAGCTTACAATTGTAAGTTATTGATCACATCTTAAACAATTGAAATCAAATTGCCCTTGTGAGGAAGAATTGACCTAATGTTGAGAATCCATTAGATCAATATGCCAATCGGAAGAGATCAATCAGAAAATAAATTGACAATTTATTGAAGCATTTATGGCCACCATAAGGGAATACATTTCAAACATTCCCAGTTTCATGATAGTTTTAATGTACAAATGCATACAATCCATGATGCACAAACTATAAATGGACAAAGAACATACTTGCTGTGGGCAAAGTCCAAAGAATGTGCCTTCTTGTCCCACATATCCACGTAGAGTGGAATTAGCTATATGGAACAAGGCCACCATTAAGTACAGAACACACATGCAAAAGGAGAGCGTTGTTTGACTTCTGGCCTTTAGAATCCAGACGTGGGACTTGTGTACCTGGAGCAAGCTGCATCAGCTGTCTCTAATGTGCAGGCCGTGTCACGAAGGATTGCAAATTTAGGTTTAGGTAAGCAGACTGAGCCTCCTCACGTACCAAGTCATCTAATATAGGATTAGATTATCATACTCAGCTGACTGCAGATGAAGCTGCAGCCATAGGGAAATTAGAGACTGATTGGCAGAAGAGGGCATTACATCATGCTTGCAACCTGTGTTCTCAGCTAGCCAACATAGCAGAAATTTTCCCCTCCTAAACTCATAGTTGCAAATAATTCCTATCATGACAAGACAGAAGAGGCTGCTCTGCCTACAGTTATAGAGGACTTCGAGGAGTGTTTCAACTGAAGCAGGCGACAGTGGTCTGGGCTAAAGATGTCATGTCCCTTACTACACGGCAAACCACTCTGGAGCCGTTACTGGATTGTGGGCTAGCAAGGCCGCAGGGTTTGTGTGCTGGTGTTTATGGTGGTTATCATACTAAAGGATGCAAGTGACGGATTTTCTACAAGTGGATACTCATAAAACCACTGCATGAACAGAATGTGTTAAAATGCCATCTGTGACCCTGTCACTGTAAGGAAAGAGGAAGTCCATACATTCTGGAGATGGTGAAGCTGAGGAGAAGGCAGAATAGCTGCATGGGCATCCTAGGAAGTGAAACACACTGTGTGCATCAAGCAGCTATCACCACAGGTAATCACTGGTTGTGCAGACAGCCACAGGCAACCTGATATTGAACCGCATGTACTGGGCTCAGAGGTCACAGCTAGCCGCTCACAGGTGGCAAAAACATCAGCAGATTCCTGCCACTGCCATTCGCAGTAGGGCAAAAGGCCAGTGCAAATGCAGCCCAAGATTGTTATTTTTCAACTTCCTTTAACAAACCAAGTTGTCCAGACAAAGTAGCAGTTAGTAGTAGCAGTTCTGGTAATGAAGAAGTGCTGTCTTTAGCATGAAATGTGTTTACCTGCCAGTCCCCCACTGTATTTTCACTGTCTGTATTGGTTTTATCTTGGTTCATTTAAGTGGATTACTTGGAGTGCAGCCGATCAGAATTCCTTTGTTCTCATTTAGCAGTTAAGAGTTACTACTGACTGGAGTGATCAGCTGTTGCGTATGAAAAACTTTTATCCCAAAACAAAAAAAAAGCCCTGGTTATAAAGGGCTAGCTGGAGTTCAGCTTCAATTGGATAGTCAAGTTCTTTTAAGGCTGCTAGCCTAACACTTCCCTCTTCCCATTCTCACAACCACTTGCCAATAGGCACTTTTACCCCCTTCCTGCCCAGGCCAATTTTCCGCTTCAGTGGCCCTTTGCTCTGGAAGGACATTATATGATGCCATCCCAGAACTGGACGACTGAGCCGTACAGTAATGCAGCGCGGTAAGCAAGTGGCTGAAGTAGAACTATTGGCAAAACATTTTTTTTTCCTTTTTGGATAGAGTAAGGGAATGTTATAATCCTGGTCCGTTTATTTTTTGCCATCTGGGTCTCATTGGGGAGACTTACCTTCATTTCTTGCCCCATAACCAGAACAGGAAGTGAGAAATAATCCCCACAAATTAAGGGAATGCCTAGAGGACCCCCAGGTCACCAGAATTAGTGCCCCTATTGGAAAACATCCCCTCCATTACTTTTCTAGGGACAACCCAAAATTTGTTGCTTTACTTTTATATTCGGTCACAATCTTAAACAGGACAAATAGAGAGGGTGAATCTCCCTAACGGGGCAGAGACTGCAATAAAAATGTAATAGGTGTTCTAATCCCTCTCCACTCAATCAAAATCTAAGGGTTTGCCTTTGTCTCTCCAAAAGAAGTAACTACATATGAAGCATCACCAAACTGTTGGCTTAAAACCAAACCAACAGAGTAAACTTCCTTTAACTTAAAATGGTTGTGGAATAAAGGTTATTGAAACACAAAAAACATTTATGTCACACTAACCTCTTGCTTAAGTTTATCTAAAAAATACAGCTGGAAAGACTGCACATCTCCTTTATGATAGTGAACTCCAGTTACTGCAAGACAAACACAAAGGGGAGAGAAATGGGATTAATTTGCCTTTAATTTTCAGTACTGTATATTACAAATACAGATCATCAGTACCCATGCAGGTTTTCTTTGTGGGTGTTGTGTAATTGCATAGCAACTGAAATTCAGGAAGATCCTCCTCATACTTTGTATAACTGAGGTCTTAACAGAACATACAAGCAGTTATCAGTAGAAGATTAAATGAAACTGAGCCTTTATTTTTTTGTATGAGAAAGAAAATAAAATAAAATAAAAAACATAAGTGTCTAAACCTTTATTATTCATAACCTACATTTTTTTTTTTCAAATTAGACTTTTTACATTTTATGTCACAAAAAAAAAATTAAATTACCATTATTTACACATATGCTTGATTCCAGTCTTAATGGAAGAAACAGGACAAACTGAAAACCCTCAGATGTTTCTATTTCAAGTCATTTTAGCTGCACGGCATCATGTGGAACACCTGCAGCCGTTAGTGTAAAAGATTCACAATACATAAACAGGAGTAACCATTTGACTAGAGAAGAAAGACAGATATGTACCATTGTGCTCAGCTGTTACAGTATGAACAAAGAATTCTTAGCACATATACAGCAATCTCATGCTTATAAAATACTGAAAGCCATTCTGATTTCACCTTGTATACTGATAAAAATATGAAAAACAACTTAAAATGCTTAATCATTTAAAGGAAATTTCCACTTTCATGAAGAAAATTCAAAATCTCTTCAGCTAGAAGGTAACTGTGGATTTGTCACTTTTTTTTTTAGCTGAAAAGCCATTATATTTGTCTCGGAAGTTTTTAAATTTGAAGGATTTCAGAAACAGGTGTTGTGCTCTGTTTCCTTTAAGCTAAAAGCCATTCTGCAATATATCTAAAAGCTAAACTGAAAGTGGAAGCCACCTTTAAAATTATCTTGTTAAAAAAATATATAAGTGGTACACATAACACATGGAACATGTACAATATTTCTGGGAGGAAAATGAGATACAGGAACATGTACAATATTTCTGGGAAGAAAATGAGATACAGGAACATGTACAATATTTCTGGGAGGAAAAAAAAATAAAAAAAATTGATATATATATATATATATATATATATATATATATCTCATGTGTAGAAATACAGTAAATACAGTTGGAAAAATTATAGAATTATAGCAAGCACTCTTTCCTAGGGCCCTGAACTCCTGTGCACAGTGTGCTGTGGTTTCTGGAGAGAGGAGATGTTTGACAGCTCAAATACAATAACTTGCACTTAAAGCTTACGTTTAGTGATTTTTATTTTTTTATACTTTAAGTCAGCACCAGGAACATTTCAATCAATTATCCTCCATCCATATAGCACTTTTCATTGTGGGAACAGATAGTACAACTTCTATGAATGAAGCAGGGGATAGAAAAGGGCAGGCATAGTTGGCACTTTTGAAGAGTGCCTGCGACATGTAAAACTAATCATTTTAACACCCATAGCACCAGAAGATCACTGCTGTTGGGTTATCTGAAGGCCAGGAGACTTAAGTTTTCATCACATGAATACAAAGGAGTCCTGTGCTGTCCCATAACATTGCAGTTTTTGCGCAGTGATCATCTTGAATAAAACATTTGGACATTATTTGGAGATCTATGGTGTGCTAGCAAAATAAATAAATATATATATATATTTCCATGATGTTATACCAGCTCCCAAGCTGGCTGTTGCTGCAGCACTTGTCTATCTTTAGTCTACCACAAGAACATATGCATTAGGAATATTGTCAGCTGAAGATTTCAAACAACACAGCAAACAGTACAAGGGTCACTTCATACCTTGGAAGTCCCATCTTTGGTGCGGATTAAAAAAAACCCAAAACATTCACTAAACGCAAGCCTTAATGTCACCTCACAGATCTGGCCTGAAATGTGCACTGTTACACCAGTAAAATTCTTAAACTGAACAAACATGGTTTGCATGAATTGTTCATGTAGACCCTAAATAGATGGGTTGCCAAATTTAAGTTCGCAATTTGATACCTCTCTGGAATATGTGCCAATACACTTCATCCAAGAGCAGAAAACGGAGACATCACAAGTGTGTAAGGAGTCATTAATGTAAAAGGGTGTGTTCTATTAGCTCCATGGGAATGGGGGGGGGGGGGGCGCAGGGTTGGCAAGTAGTAGTCAGCCCTGGTTCACACTGAATGAACCACACTTAGGTACAAACAATGCAGTTAGAATCTGGACAAATGTTAAACACTCCTGCCATTGCACATGCTAAATCTAATCCAGGACACAGCAACTGTGTTTCTGGTAAAATATCATTAAGATGACCATACATAATACAACCTAACTGTACTGTCTCTGCACAATAAACCTTTAGTGACTGTACAATCAGATAGTAGTGTATGGTCCACCTTAGCAGTCATTGTTTATGAAAATAATTAGTTCCCAAAGTCAATTTCCCCATTAAATCAAACTAATTTGAGGGGTACTCTAGAATGAAAACACACACACATATATATATATATATATATATGTATATATATGAAATTAACATGTACTGTTGACACGATTTTGTTTTTTTTCTGAACAATGCTTGAAAAAGGAGGTCAGGTGGATTTACAAAGGGATTCCAGGAGTTAAAAAATAGCTGTACATACTGTCTGGTAAAAAATAAATCAAATACTTCCCGGTAGTGAATAGTGTATACTTGAAGACTGATGAAATAGATGAGGGTTTTTTTTATCTTCAGATAAGACTCTTAATCTCCCTTTTGCAGTGAATAGGCAAAGTCAGTTCAACACACCAGGTTAAAAAAAAAATAATGACTGAAATAAAGATTCAAACCACAACATTTAGTTTATCTACATCCAGCTTAACAGTAACATTTATAATATATCAACAATAATTTTTTAGCATTTTTTTCGTAGGGTACCTTTTTATATGTTCTGATTATTTACATCTGTACAAGCAAAGCACACACTTCCAAGTGCACATATTTAATACAGTATTGACTATTTGCATTTACAATTCAACAATCTGGAAAAAAAAAAAGAAAGAAAAGAAAAAAAAAAAAAAAAGAAGATCAATTGTTGAGATCTTAAAGGTATATTACAAAAACTGTTGCTATTTCCTGTACAACAGTGTTATTACTCAGGTCAGTCATAACAGAGATACACACTGAAACCAAGTAATTTTGTATTTCACTCATGCTAACCCACATAGAAGGGGGTCAGACTTAATTAAATCTAAGCTGTCTTATACAAAAGTTAAGGCAAAGTCATTTTCAAGTTTAAATAAAATTCAAGTTTTTTTTTTGTTTTTTTTTTAAATATTGGATGGAAATTTGTCTTAATAAAAAAAAATCATAAAAACAAAAAACACCCCCCAGCTATTCTTCACGCTGCCTCAACCCTACAATGAACCATGCAGGTTCATCAGGCGGCGTATTAAAACAAATCAAAGAAAAAAAATCCAAAAAAAGCACACTTGGAAAAAATATGTACCCTACAGCGTAAACTTTCGCTGTTATGAATACTTTTTACACATTTCAAACTAAAAATAATTTAGATTCTTCTTTATGCGAAACATGCTAAATTTAGTGCATCCTTGTCCTTCAAAAAGTATAATAGTGTGTACAACTTTCAATAAATCTTTATTCCCAAGGCGATTACGATGATATCTCCCTCCCATGACTATAATATATAAATATATATTTATATATGGACAGGTTATCAGACTTACTTTCCAAACCAAACGGAAAAAGTTCATGGTGACTGGGAGACATCACCTACATAGTTTCCCTTGGTGCAGCAATACTTGAAAAAAAAAAAAAATTAAAAAACAAGTTGGGGAAAAAAAAATAAAAAAAGAATGACCAAAACAATTATGTGCGTGAACTCCGCTCTGTTAGTTGATTAGGAATCATGTGCTTTGATATTATCTACGGTTATTTCACAAATATGTAACTAGAAATTGCTAGTAGCACATTTAGGGGAAAGAAAAAAAAAGAAAACTTAAAGAACTCCAGGTAATACTAATAATTTAGGTTTGGATGGAGGCAAGTTGGCTAACCTTGCAAGTACAGACAAGCTGGCCAAAAAAAAGCATCTTGCAACAGAACCAGTGTTGGTCACAAGACATGAATCGGTTGTGAGATTTGTTCAGAAGAGGTGGGCACATGGACAGACCTTACCACCAACACCACAATAATTAAAAGGGTTTGAGGAAAAAATATCCAAAATGCAGAAAAAATAGGACTTGGCCCTAGTGCCCAGATTTGTAGAGTCCTGAGTTAAGCTCACCTACGGCTGTGAAGAACTGTCAATGTTAAGTTCTCCTCAATATCCTTCCCTGGCTGTAGTAACTGGCCTTGACACAAGACTACTTATTGACATTAAATAAGGCCAAGACAGACTTGCACAGGCTAAATAAAGAGCAACAGTTAGAAAACTGCAAGATAATTTCATTGGTTTGGGGGAGTTGTGGGGGCCCTCACGGCCATTTAATCTTTGTATAAAGAGCTTCTCAACACTCCTCAACCCAATACTAAACTAACCGTTTTGCGACGTTGTCATTCATGCATTTTTTGTTTTTTTAATAAATTACTTGCTTGAATTGTTACTATTTCTGCAACCGGATTAATTATGGGGCTCATCGGCATTAACAAAAAGGGATTGGAGCTTGTGGGGAGGGAGTCCTGAAAGTCTTGTCTTGATATGAAACCCACTTGGCTTAAAAGAGAAAAATACAACTTTGACTATTCATTTGAATGCCACAAGGTATTATATTGGCATTCATTAAAAATGAGAACCTGAAAAAAGCTGGAAGTTGTCACGGATGTTCATAAACGATCGACTCTTATCCAGCGACTCATTCGGCGATAACATAGGTGGAGCATGATCACTAGGGTGTGATGTTCAGTTCTCACTTTTCCAAATGTTCTTACTGAGGAGACTTTAGGGGGCTTCCAGGTTCTTTATTCCCCCGTTTTCCAATAGACAGAGGAGGTGGAGGCGACCTGCGACCCGATAGTCTCCTCTGGTCTTTGGGTCGTCCTGTGCTGGACTTTGCCGGTGGGGCGTCTCTGGATTTCTCTATGGAAGGGTCAGTCACCTTCCCTTCAGCCTTAACACAAACAGCCACATTCTTCTGTTCTTTAGAAGGCAGTAAGTTAGGGCCATCCTTGCTTGTTCTCTGGCAGATTTCTGCGTAACTAGGTTTTCTCAGCTCCTATTAAAACAAAAACCATAACTGAAGATCTATCATTCTAAAATGTAGGATTTAGTTTCAGATAATGCAACATGAATACTTACTGTAGCAGCTCCATTAACTTGAACAGATTTACTAGAAGTGTTAAGGGTAGTGGAAATCCTTTCAATAGTTGGAGACTCTTGCTGCTGTATATCCGCTACTTTGGACTCACTGCAATCAACATAGAGATTATTTTAGCCATAATAAATGGTACAATACCTGTTCTGAAGCCCATTTAAGAACTCTGAAGGTTTACCTGGCAAACTATAATGTACACTAAGCCTCATGCTATGTAAACACTATGCTTCTTAAAATGTGTCAGTTCAGGAGCAGCAATAGTCAAGACCTTTAGACTGGACCTTTCAGGCTCTTGCCCTACTGCAGTCATTGTTACGGTTTGTGTTCAGGGTGCTGGCACATAGTAGTCTGAACAGGACTATAATAATCAACAAAAAATGTGTCACTCATAACCGCAGCATTAAAGGAAATTGTAAAAAAAACAAAAAAGAAGGTATTTTGACTTGCCTGTAAATTCCATATGTTTGAATACTCTACCTCTGTCCTGTGCTGTACTCAAAGACCCTAGGTTATAGGTTCTTACCTTCAGGGGATCTGAAACATGCGTTCAAGGACAGTGCCTCCCTTGTAACCCAACTCATTCTATGAATCCTCAGTTTTGTACCAAGCAATGTAGGAGTAACCAAGGAACAGAAGGGAGGGTAGCCGGTATCCTGTACACCAAGTTATGGAATTTACAGGCAAGTAAAAATTCCTCGTAAATGAATGAGAAGCATGGGCAATAACCAGGCAAAACAGAATTGTGTCCAATATGCCCAAAAACTACAAGGGTAAAAAGCAAATTCAGAGTGCCACTGCAAGAACCTTTTGACTGAAAGCTTCATTTGCAGAAGATTGAACATCCACCTGGTAGAACTTTGAAAAAGCATGAACAGAGAAACAAGTGGTGGCCTTACATCGCTGGACGACAGAGGCCTGGTGCCGGAATGTCCAGGAAACTTCCACAAATCTGGTGAAATGGGTGCATAAAAAGTGCAGGAAGAGATTTGTCTTGGAGAGAATAAGCTTTAGCAATTAGATTTCTAATCCATACTGTAATAGTGGACATGGAAGCCGGGGTCATATGGAGAATCTGCCTGTCTGATCGACACTGTAGCTTTCTGGTAGACTTCTATGTCCCGGCAATGAAGAGAGGATTTCCTTTAGATGCTTTGGAGTAGGGTATAAGGATGATAGGACAATAGCCTCATTGAGGTGAAGACATACTATCTTGGGAGAAAATGATGTTCCTGGACGTACAATAAACTTCAAGTATGAGGAATTGCTCCTTACAAGAGAGCCACCAACTTACAGACATGTCTGATAGGCCAATTAACAAGAGAACAGAGCCGCAAACTATTGTCAGCCAGGCAAAACTTTTACTATTAAAAGCGGCTTGTCTGGCACACTTTATGGCAATCAAAAAGGCTACTTTATAGGAGAAGAGAGGTCATCTAAGGGAATATTCCTGATGAGCTCATAGAGTGGTTTATGCAGGGTAGAAAGAACCAAGTTGAGATCCCAAGGTGCTGCAATGGGGGCTTAATGTAAGATACACCTTGAAGTTCTGGTCAAGACCGGATTGTTGGAGAGCCAAAACATAAGGCACAGAGTAATCTCTGGGACTAAAATACCTGTGTATGCAAGCAGGCAAAAAAGGATTTCCGGGTGCAACAGTAGACCTTTCTGGAAGTTGCTTTTCTTGGTTTGAACAAGGTTGGAACAACAGACACAGAGAGCCCTCTATCAAGCACTGTGAAGCAGGATGAAATGGAGGGCCTTGAGACAGCAAGTCTTGCCTGCTGGAAAGAGGCCAGGGCTTGTCTATTATAAGTCCAAGTGTCTGCGTACCAGGTTCTTCCTGGCGAGTTTGGTGCAATGAGAGTCACAGTTTTCCTTCCTTGCTCTATCTTTTTGAGCAGATGAGGCAAAATTTGCACTGGAGGGAAGGCATAGATTTGCCTGAACTGAAACCAGGGAAAAAAGGCATCTGAAACCACAGCAAGACGATCCTTGGCCCTGGCTATAAACATAGGTGGTTTGGATGTAGATATACTTAGCCTCCAGATTCAACATCAGAGTCATCCATTTGTAACACATCAGAATAGATGTTTGGATGAAGGGCCCACTTCCCATAATCCAGGTAAATGTGGCTGTGGTAGCCTGCTTTCAGTTTTTCCACTCCTGATATGTGGACTACAGAGATCGCTGGACAGCAAGTTTCGGTCCATGAGAATTTCTGGTTTACTTTTTCAAGGCTGCAAGACTCCCAAGCACTCTTGGTGGCTGATGTAAGTCTCAGCCATGGCGTCTGACTACACCCTGATTGGTGCCCCTGCAGAAAGGGGGTCCAGTGTTCCAGAGCCATCTGAACTGCTCTGAGATATAGGAACTGGATTGAAGTTTGGCTTCCACAGGTGACCATGCTCCCTGGACCGTGAGCGGCTGCAACACTACTCCTGTGTCTGAAAGACTGGTATGTGTTATCACTCTAGTGATAGTGAAGGTAAGACTTAGGATTGGAGTTCTACCAAGTTAATGAACGCCATGCTTGGCTGGACAGGAGTATGGATAAGTTGAAAGAAGGAGCATGTTTGCTCCAGGTTGACAAGATTTTGTGTTGGGAGAGGTCTTGAATGAAATGGGGCAAATGGTACAGCCTCGAGGCCTAAAACTCTCATGGAGAATTTCATTATAGCATGTCTCTTCGACCTCAATTCTCAAGCGCAGGCGCTAAGAAAAAGGTGTTAAATTTCCTTTGTGGGTTAGTCGTGCAAGTTATTTGGTGTGTTATATCTACTTCCATTTGTTTTTGGATTGTGCTTTTGTTATTATTTGTATATTTGTTTTTATTATTATTGTTTTTGTTTTGCAGCTTCAGTCACTTGTCCCCCCTGAAGAAGCTAACAACGAAACGTATTGGGACAACATCTTTTACCTCATCTATGCTCTTTTCACTAGCCAAATTGTTATTATTGGATTATTCATCACCAGATTTAGCATTTGTGGAGGAAAGATGTTGACGGGGTGGCTGAGCTGCTTATCTTAATGGTTTTACAGGATTTCTTACCCCAAGAAGTTTTCACGATTCTGTAATAAAAGTTCTTAGTTTATATCCAAAAATATTTTTGTTTTAGAGTTGTATTTCTGAAATTAGGTTTTCAACAAAAGTCTCATCATTTTTCTATTTGTAAATTTTTTATGCCTCTTTGGGATTAGGTGTTCAGTCAGCGAATTCCATTGTTACACAATATTCACAGATTGCACAATCAACCTGTTCATGAACAGCGAATGCCTGAGGGTTTTATAGGTCTCTTTGTAACCAAAGGAACATGGAGGAATGGAGGAGAATCATGCTGTACAATGCCAAAGCTTTTGTGGATAGCAGCAGTGAGTTTTTCTAAAGTAGCAAGCATGAAGCTCCTTCCTTCAATAATACAGCAATCTGGGGAACAAAAATCTTCTGCTGCTTTCTCCAATACTGCTACAGTGTCCCCTTCCTTTCCTTCTGTGTCTGTCTCATCTAAGGCAGGCATATCGGGATCCAACCAGGGAGAGAAATGGGAGAAGAGTTGTGAGCCCAGGGGAAAGATGGTTGTATTAGGCTGTTATTTTTCAGAGGAATAGTGATATAGATGCAGAAAATTTTGCTCGTCAGGTAGGACACTTGTTGAGTACCTGAAATAGAGCTAGAATCAGATGCAGAGACCAGTGTTAGGAGTCAGCTCCTGCTCCGTTGCAAGAGGCACATTGTCAATCTAAACATTGAGTGTTGTGTTGGCCTTCGACAGAGTAAATGTTTCTCTGTGGTTCTGCAATGGCTCCCCTCTGCCTGGTCATCATGGAGTGGGGTGTGGAATACAGGATAAGCTTATCCAGAAGGAGACCACAGCAACCCATGTAGACTGTCCTGTAATGAAGGCTCATGGAAAAAGTGCAGGACAAAGCATCTGAGTGTCATAAGCGCTCTAGGCAAGAGACTAAGCTCTGAGTGGTTGAATTCCAAATTTAAAAAGTTTACACTATAGTAAATTCAATGCAAATATTTTCAGCAACAGGGCGACCCTGTCTGAGCCCATCCACAACACTGGACTGTATATATAAAGGTCCAGGCTTCACCCCCATCGGATGTCTGGTAGAGTGGAAAGAATATGCTAAGATCCAACAGCACAGTGTTGCTCAGACAGGTTTGAGAAAAACCAAACGGTTTAAGTCTCTTTATAAAATAGATACATTTAGTAACTTTCTAATGCTATATTTTGAAAACCGTTTCTGTGCAATTTTCTGATACTCAGGATGAATGGTCTTTACTTTATCTGCATGTATCACATTATTGGATGCATGCACCTCAGCTGATAACTTTCCAGTTGGCTCAGTCAATTTGTAAATACACCTGTTAAGAAAGGCAGTGCTTGCACCCACAGCTTGCCATTACGGCTTAAGAAAAATCTAATTAGGAATCTTTAAAAGATCTAATAACTAAATTCTCCATAGGGGACATATATGTAGCTGGGGTTGAGATGGAGCCTCACTAAGGGGCCAGATTCCTTCACTTTCTAAATATTACATACTGGTAAATCTCAAAGGAAACCAGTCATGAGAAATGAAGTGGCTACTATTGTTGGGCTCGGATATTGCTAGAAGCCTGGCCTTTCATGCAGGACCTTTAGCTTTTTTCTATATTGTAATCTGCAGTTTTAGTCCAAAGTATCAAAGCACAAGGGTCAGCAAAACAGGATGCTAACATTTTTAGAAGATAAATATTGCAAGCTCACTATTTCTCGAAAAACACATTTCCGTTAAAAGAAAAAAAACCTTTAAACATGAATAAAGGATGCGTTATTCTGTTAAAAAAGGCTGACTTACTCTGGTGATTGTGAGGGTGATGGAGGACTCTGGTATGTCACTGGCAGTGCAGTGGGAACCGGCAATAATGGCTCCCTTGGAATCCCAGAAGGGATGGTGTTTGTACTTGCATCCACATTAACATTCTGCAACACAGTGGAAAAAAGTTGCACTATTAGATCACACTAGGGTTGCAACGAACAATTATTTTCATATTGTTTCAACCAATTAGATTAAAAACCTAAAAGTGTGATATATAATTTAGTTAATATGTAAAGTTAAAAAAAAAAAAAACGACAATTTATTCACGAATATCAATATGCAGTGGTAAATATAAATAACCAGCTATATGGTTAGGGAACAAACTAAGAAATGTATGTACTGTTAGAGGTTGAATGGGGTACATAGACTAAGATGATCAAAATTTTTATGTAAAGAAAAATGTTTTAAAAGATCTAAAAGATGTTTTGCAGATTTTCAGAGGACCGTAATATAATATTATGCATGATGGAGTTCCTTGTCATAGGCAGGTAGCTTGAAACCATACACAAATGATTTCTTTTGTTTGAAAGTTTGAAGTTGATGTTTGTTTTCTACCAAAGTGACAGGAAAATTAGAAGCCGCAAAATAGAAAACTTCTCGATCAAGCCAACTTTCGAACAGAAATTACATATTGAAATTGAATGTTAAAAGCAAAGGAAATTTTCGAATACTCGTCCATATGTCAACTGTACAGCAAATTTTCATGAGAATATTCTCGTCTGAAAAATCAATATATGTGTGGCTAGCATAAGATACTTAGTAGCAGCTGCAGTATGCTTCTTTGTCACCTGTCATGATGAAGTTAAAAAAAAAAAATAGCCCTTTATAATACAAAAACAGCAGATGATCACTACGATAAGAGGCTAATTTATACTGTGAAACAGTGAAAGTAATAATATACCTTATATCAGGCCTTAAAATTTCAAGTCCTGAGCTACTAGCCAGGCCTTAAGAGTTACTTGCCACCAGTTGCCACACCCAACCCCTACCCTGCTACACCCCTAATTCCGCCTCTAAACACGCCCTCGTAAATTATTTCATGAAATGACACTGTTAAATGTTACCCACATTACATCAGGGTCCCCAGAGTCGCCTCACATTACATCAATGCCTCCAATGTCCCCCTAAACACTACATCATACTTAGACCATGCACCATATTCAACCATAACCCCCCATAATCTTTTACTCACAAAACTATAACTCTACCAAGCATATCCTGGAAACATTGCAGAGCAGCATACAAATGATACAGCATGTCTTGCGTCAAACATGTTCAAGCTGCAGATTATAAGCAGGTGGAAATGTGTAGATTAAATTATACACCAACGGCATCTACTAACATGCTGATTGCCAAGACATATGCAGAAATTTAAAGCTGCTTCTATGGTTTTATACAGTCTACAACATATTTTTATGATGTACTTACCTTTTCTTTTGATGTGCTTATCACCAAGCTTGAAAGTCTGCTTTCAAAAAAGTCATCTGGTTTTAGATTGCCAGCAGCACCAGGCAGAGGAGGGAAACTAGACAGTCCCAATTCAAAACTTGGAGATGGGGGCTTTATGGGTGGAGGAGACTGCGTTTGACCTCTCTAAAGGAGGGGGGGGGGAAAAAAAAGGTCAATAACTCAACTATACAAGTCCTATAAGCAATGTAGCAAGTACATGCATATGTTAGGCCTTTACACCAATCTCAATAAATGCTGTTTGAACTTTTTTTGGCTCCTTAAATTTTAACTATACTCTGTGATTGACCAGTAAAATCTGTTTCCAAGGTACAGAACACAGGCATATTTAAATTACTTCGGGTTATATGCAGCTACCTTCAGGAACATCCTCCTATGTAATCCCTCACACTCCCAGCTAGCCACTTTTTGTAGCAAGCAAGAAAATAACAGAAGGGAAGGCCTTGTGTACTGTATTGTTCTCCAGGAAAACAGATTTTACTTGCAGGTCAAAATATTCCTGATCGCACAGTACAGGGCACAGGCTTCTTTAACCCCAGACATAAGGAATACAGTAGAACAGTTTCCAGTTGGCCAGGTCAGTATGCCTTATGCAGGCTACACTCCCTCTCCTGCTATGACCTCATGGTCGCTTCGATGACAGTAAACAAAAACAGACCCTCAGATGCTGCTTAATAGAATTTACTTTGATCACAACTACTCTGCACCTGATAACTCCTGTGTTCATTCATAACTGATGCATAGTAAACCTTTACTATGCCTTTCAGTTTGTGATTAAAGAAGAAGCCTCTGTACAGAGCACTACCTGTTTATTCATGAGTGCACCTGTGGTTGCCAAGAAAGACTGAGGAATCTGTGTCCTCAAACTATCTCAAAAGTGAAATTATCAGGAGTCTGTTTTGCGCAACTTTCATGTGACCTACAAAATCAGTAGCAAAAGCTCCTGGACTCAAAACAAGCAAAGATGCCATGGTGGACTTTGAGAAGTTAATTATTTAGCCTCTGGAGGGAAAGGATGACAGACTATTAAAAAGGCCCCTGTTCTGAAGGACTGTGGGTTCAACAGCCATACCCTTAAAGCCAGAGACCAAGGAGAAGGATGGAACCTTTGGGACAGGAGGTCCGGACAATGCAGAAGAGCCAACGGAGCACCTGCCAGGAGCTTGAGTATGTCTAAGTACTCAGTCTAAGTACTCTAAGAGTAGTCTAAGCAATCCTGAGTCAATTTGTTGCAATGAGAATAACTAGGAGGCCCTCCATCCTGATCCTGCAAAGTAGGCAAGGGGGAATC
This sequence comes from Staurois parvus, assembly GCF_062004578.1. NCBI lineage: Eukaryota > Metazoa > Chordata > Amphibia > Anura > Ranidae > Staurois > Staurois parvus. The sequence goes on along the minus strand of NW_028317801.1, from coordinate 8,353,701 downwards.
TAGAGTGGCAGGCAAGAGTAGATCAGGTTGAATTGATCCCACTGCATCACCAGAGCTTCCTTGGCAAAGGACTGAGCTTCCCTGGACTTGGCAACTAGTTTGTTGTTGAAGCTGGATGGCAGAAGAGCCACATCCCACATCCCCCACCTGCGGCAAAGGGCTTGAAATACCTCTGGATGAAGAGCCCATTCCTCCGGATAAAACCGCTGATGACAGAGAAAGTCCACTTACCAATTTTCCATGCGAGATGTGGGAAGTGGACAGTGCGGGAACGTAAATTTCTGCCCATGAGAAGATCATGTCCACTTCCCTTAGAATGGCACAACGTTCGGTGCCTCCTTGATTGATGCAAGGATGAAGTCTGTTGCATTGGTCAGGCTGTATTCTTGTTAGGTGCCCTTGCTATAGAGGAGTCTTGTGTAGAAGCGACAACTAAATTGCCCTGAATTCCAGAATGCTACTTGGAAGGCAGACTCCAACGATGAGCAAGTCCCTTGTACCAAGAAGGTAGCCTCCCAGGCCAAAAGGTTGCCATCTGTTGTGAGAACCTGCCATGCCTGTGAAAGGGAAAGGTTTCCCCAATTCCAGAACTCAACTGGAAATCCACCATGCCAGGAAGAGTCTGGCTTTGAGGCTTGCACAGGTTGGGTGGCCCATCTCAGTTTGTCCAAGCAGCAAGAATGCCGAGTTGCAATAGTCTGGACTGAGCAGGCCAAGGGGATGGGCAACAAACTGGCAATGCTGTTCGCCCACCACAAAATGCATATAGGAGTGGATGAGGCAGAAATATTGGAATGTGCAGATCAGCATTCCAGATGTCTACAGAGGCTAGAATTTCTTTCAGAAAGAAGGAAGCAATGACTCGCATTTTCCATGCAAAACTATTGAACCTGTAGGAACAAGTTTGGCGTTTTCATTTAGAATGGGCCAAACGCCTCAATTAGGTTTGGAAACTGTAAAGAGGCTCAATTAGCTTCAATGACATGGGGAACAAGATGTGGGGAAGAGGCAGAGTGACAAACTCAAGTTTATAGACCTTGAAAAACAACTCTGGAGCCAGGTGTCAGATGTTCTGGGATAAGAAGGCTGAGAAGACCAACAGATGACTTGTACTATGAGAAGTGGAGGTACCCCTTCACTGTAAAGACGCCATGGCACCAGTCATCGCTCATTTGAAAGGCAATGTATTCTTGCAAAAGGAGGTTCCTTACTTAGCCATTAGAATAACTAAAGGAAAAATGCATTTTTTGATAGGGTGGAGAGGAATTAGGTTACCTGTTGGATTTTTATTGCTTTTTTGGCTATGGAAAAGGATGTAAAGGGAATTAACCTCAATGGGACACAATGGCAAGAAAAAAAACAAAAAACACACAACCCTGACAGGGGTTATAACCCTCCGTTACTCTATCCAAAATGGTCTGACAGACTGCTATAGATACCAATGCGGGCTGCATGGCACTGCAAATATAGCTTAGGGAGTGCCTCGTAATGTTTTATCTCCTGAATCCTTGAACATGAGGCCCATTAAGGCAGAAAATAGCCAGATCCACTACAGGAATTACCTACTTCTGAAAGAAATTTCCTCAGTAAGATATTGTTAGGTGAAACATTTAGGGGAGAAAAAAAAACTGCTCTGTGTGTGGCCAGTGTCTGTATAGGACAGGTCCCATTTGTACGTGAACCAAAAAGGTTTGTGCTGAAGTAGAGAATTTTAGGGATCCCATGCTAGACATCTAGTGAGGGTGAGCAGACTCCAGCTGTTTTAACGCTAAACAAAAGGGTACAGCTTCAATAATCATAGCAAAAATCTAATGAGTTTTGGAAAGATTTCTGTGGCAGATGTGTCCTCCTTGCCTTCTGAGGCATCTGATCAGAATTATTCGGTAGATGGTTCCTACTCCTGCACTGTGTCTGGCTCAAGTTCAAACTCAAAAGATTGAAGCCGGACAAGAGGTGGAAGGGACACAGCCATCTAAGGTCTCAAGGTCAGAAATTCTGCACATGAACTTGTCACAGAAAATGTATCTCTAGAGAGGCAGGGTGAGGCTGTGGTGGCCAAAAGGCCTGCTGAAAGACCAGAGAAAGAGAGATAGTTAAAATCTGAGCAACCATCAGAGCGGAGAGTAACATGGCTCTAAACCAATGTAATACAACCCTAATTCAGCTAAAAGGCTGGCAGGCCTATCTACCACCACTATTTTTCCCTTATGGTCCACCATATGTGTGAATAAAATGTCCACAAAAGGGTATGACCTTCACACCACTGATGCAGGAGAGGGGAGAGCTGGGGAGGCCTCAGTACAAGAATCTATAAGCTGCTGTAGGGATACTGTGCCCTCAGGATCTTGAGGAGATGTTGCTTGGCCGGCACCCTGAATGCAAAATTGAATGAGGCAGGGCACATTAACACAGACACCGCAGTCAAAACAAGGTGGCACATGCACAGCATGTGCTTTGGCCATGCAGTAGAGCCAGGTTTGTGCAGGCACAGCACAACACCTTAAGAAATGATAAGCACCCAGGGAAACACCACTACAAGCACCCTTCAGAAGGGCACACAAATGGGGCTAAAGCATCATAATAATCCCAGCCATCTTGGATTGTAAAAATACACCGCTGGATGGGTGGAAAGTGGTAAATCCTACCTTCAAAAAGGGAAAATAAGCAGCAAGTTGAATGTTTAAAGGAACAACAAGCTGTTTTCTTTCTACTATATCTTCTGCAGCCATTTATTAATGAACTTTATAGTTTTTATTTAACATATTCCAATTGATTACTTTCATACATTTATCATACTACATCATTTTAATATTATTCTTTATTTTTCATCAGTTCATACCCAGATTGTCTTTCTAAATACTCTATACTTTGTCAATTCATGGTCTATTTATTTTTACTCAATATCATATTTACTTAAAAAAATAAGTACAGACAAAGCTCTTTTGACAGTCACCGTTACCACACACAGTGGCGATGAGAATTTAGTTATCAGCAGTCATGTGATCGCTAAGTTCTCACACTTAGAACTGGGGAACTGATGTTGCATCCACCTAGGTAAGCATGTTCTGGGGAAAAACAAACCCATACTTCGCTTTTAACAGCTTCCCGTTTGCCCTATAGCAGAAATAATGCTACAGGGCGGCACGAGTGAGCAAAATCACGTACATATGCACGTAATTTGGCAGTTCCAGGTAGGGGGCACATATGAGCTGTGCACATGCCCTACCCATTGCACCATTCGCAGCCTCGGCTGTCAATCAACGGGTCCTGGCTGGTGATTACTCGCCAGCACCCAGTGATCGCCAAATATTACTAACGGGGAAAAGAACTGTATGCAAACAGTGAAACAACTTACAGTGAAACACACAGCACACAGTTAACCCTTTGATCACCCCAGATGTTAACCCCTTCATGCCCAGTGCCATTAGTACAGTGTAAGTGCTTTTTATTAGCACTGATCACTGTATTGGTGTCACTGGAGATGTCCGTGACACCAAGTCTGTACCATCCTGCTGGACATTTTAGCTTCAGAGCCTGAAAAGATTGCTCACACAGAAGCAGGTCGCCCTGGTACCTCATAATAGGAATACCCAGGTCCTCATCAAACCCAAAACTGGAGGTAACAACTTGGTAAACACTTTTGGGGCAGTTGACAGGTTGAAAGTTAAAACCACAATCTGATAGTAGCCATCATCCACTACAAACTGAATCTCAAACAGTGGGTGAGGACAGGAAATCGGGATGTGTAGATAGTGGATATCCATTGATGCCCTCCGTTATGAAGTGAAGCAATCACCAACCAGGTGCACTCCAACCTGTTATTTTTTGGGCCTTCAGCAACTCAAGACCACTGAGGTCCATAATAGGCCAGATATCTCCATTTGGCTTGGGGACCATAAACAGTTTGGAGCAGTGCTGGGCAAGGTCTCCATTTGGCTTGGGAACCATAAACAGTTTGGAGCAGTGCTGGCCTAGAGCCCAGGGCGAACATTCCAAACTGCAACTCCCAACTCTAACCGTACCCCCCCCGCCCTGAGGTATAAGCATTATGTGTCATCAAAAATCCCTGCTTCCAAAATAAATAAATAATAAAAAAAAAATTTGAGCACTAATTTGCATGCTAACCTCCAAAGTATAAATTCCCCTTCCTCCCAGGACAAATCCACCCCCGTTAAAATCCCTCCTCCCAGCAAAAATCCTTCTTTAACATATCACCTCTTCTAGCACAACACCCCCAAATACCCCCCTCCTAGCACAAACACTCTTCCCCCATCCCCCCACCGAACACACATCCCCCAAATCACAACTCATAGTACACACCACCAGATTTCCCCTCCTAGAACAGCTCTTCCACCTGCCGCCCCCCACATTCCACCAACCAACACAAAACAGCTCCCCTTAATTTCCCTGTGGCACCCCCCACCCCACATTGCCACATTGTCCAGGACAGCCGTCCCTCCTGCCCTCTCCTTGTCCCGGCCCTGGTTTGGAGATCTCTCCACCTGCCAGCATAGGAATGATGACCCTCTGGAACAGCAGCCTTCCAAAGCTGCAGCAAAACCATTCTTTTCTGTGGCTCTAAAAATACCTTTCAGTGAATAAGGTTTGCGGGAAGCTGAGAAGGTCTAGCTTGTAACCCTTGGACAACACACTGCAGACCCAGTTGTCCAAAACCTCCTGAGTTCACACAGCTACAAAAAGCCAGTAGATACCCTCCATGGCACGAGTGTAGAGCAACTTTACAGGCTGGCTTAGCATGCTCCCACAGGCCAGGTCTGGTCCCCCCCAAGGCTCTGCTGAGGAGTCCAATCCAGAAGCTTAATGAAAAGCCACACTGGCTATTAGGCAGCCTATTAGAAGAATCAACTTGGAAGATTACCCAGAGAAAGACAGCTAGACAGAAAACCTCCATATAAAGAAGGCAAGTTGTTCTCAATAGAGAAAAATTCCATCACCTAAGGACAAAAAACTGACGCTAGCTGGGAATGGTTAAGTAGGGCGTGTCCCTGCAGCCTTCCCTTTTTTGTCAGTGAATAATCACCTGAAGGTAGCTGCATATAATTCAGTCATAACAGTTAAATTGCTTGTGCTCTGTACTGTATGACGGGGAAACTTACCTTTTTGAAGAAAATGCTGCTTGAGGCTTCACTCTAGTGCTAGCCATGTGTGTAATGGTCTAGGCATTTAGTTAGATGATCTCTACTGAAAGTATCAACGTTTAGACTAGCTGATCATCCTCTTCAACAGAGACCACACATCCAAAATGCTAGACTTTGGTAATGTGAGCAGAACAGGAAGCCAGGATTAGCATTTTCTCCAAAACCACTATTTATAAATCTTATGTTAACATACCTTTGCTTTATAATTTGAACATGTATCCTTCTTACAAATTACAAAATTGGTGAACGAAAGATACCTTTTGCTCACCCCTATACCAGTTGTGGTAAGAATATGGCTTTTGATCATAGAAAGCTACATTTTTTTTGCAGGTTAGCTGGTAAGTGTGCTGGGAAATTTTTTTGTTTGTGACAGCAAGCCGAATAGTTATACTTTTCCCAGAAACAAATTTTTTTCACCAAATGTTTCAGGTAATTGGATTTACAGTCAAAGTGGTAGTAAAGCCTTTTCCTTGGTCTATACCTACAGGTAATATATATATTTATTTATTAAGGCTTAAATGTAAGCACAGTAAATATCTCCAAAATTTGCACAGCTTAGGAGATATTTACTTTAGTAGTGCCGGTGACCTCATGCCGTCCGTTGAGCTGTCTCACAGCCGTGATTCCCGTGCGCATGCAAAGGAGTGACATCATCGGGGCTCAGCCATTCAAACGACCAGAGCACACGAACCCGAAAGAAAGAGCTTGTGAGGATGGAAGCTGTGTCAGTGGTGACAGCGTGCTGCTGGAGGGCTTTGTTTTAGGCAGTCTTTCATGTTATGCTAGTATGCTCATACTCATACACCTTATGCTCTTACCTTGCAGCTAGAATGGTTTTTTTTGGCTGTTTACTACCGCTTTAAGACAGCTATCATTTTGAAAAGATTGATCATGATACCACTGTTCATAAGTGTTCTGAAATGGCTATGCTGAGTACAGATATAGGGAGGGTGCACTACTTAAGTAGCAATTACCAAAAAGTTTCAATAGTCACCAAACCACCACAATTTTAATATAATTCATTCTTGCATAAATATAGTAAATATGCATATTGGAAAAAGTTTACTAGAACTCACCACAAACTTGTCATCCCTCTTCTTCCTAAAGCCATAAGATGTTTTCCTAAAGAAACACATAATATAGACAGACATTGATATTAAAGCGGATACACCTGCTGCAAAGAAATGTGGCTATGTGCACCATAACACTAAGCAACTGAACGGATTCTTGCACAAGATAATTTTTTGTGGCAACAGACATCTCTTTTCTTCTCTATCCCAGCCCATAGCTTTAGGAGTCACTGCCTTTTCTGAAATTACGGGAAATAGGCCAGCTCTTTAAACAGCTCTGCTGTCCTATGAATGTCATTGTGGAGGAAAGAATATGTTCTATAAAGTCTGCCAGGTATGTATATGCAAGTCAGTCACAGCACACTGTCCTTTATGGTGTAGTGTGCCTTTAAACTATATATAAATCCAGTAACAATGTAATATTTTTTAGAAATATTTTCCTTTGTTTCAACCCGTTTTTCCTCCCAGAAACATGTTTCCTTGTCCTAAGGTGACAATGCTTACTCACTAAACATGGTCTATGGAGAGTTCCCCCTCTCATTAATATAGGAAGAAAGTGATCTGTAGTCCACAGAACTGAAAGGATAAAGCAGATAACCCTGCTTAAAGCGGAGTTCCATCCAAAAGTGGAAGCTCCGCTTGTTTAACTCTTTTTTTGGGGTGTGTAGGGGGGGGGGGGGGGTTGGGAGGGGAGTGGATACCAGTTACCCTCTCCCACTTCCAGCTTTCTTTGAAATGGTGAAGTTTGGACCCAACAAGGGATGAGCAAATTTGCACATGCACAGTGGGCACCCAGCTGTGAAGCAGCAAGCCGTCACAGCCTGCTGCCCACAGTTGAGATGCTGGCACTGGGGAGAGAGGAGGGAGAGAGGAGGGAGAGAAGGGACGGTGTGGGTGAGCACAACGCTGGATCCTGGGACAGGTGTGTGTGTGTTTATTAAAAGTCAGCAGCTACAGTTTTGTTTTTTTTTAGCGGCCGAATTTTAATAAACACAAAAACGACTGGAATGCCGCATTAAGAACACTGCAAAGTACAGAAGACAGCAATGGATTTCTAGAACTTATCACACAGATGTAACAAACACATCCCATGGTATATTTACCAGACCAAAAGGGAGCAAATAAGCTCATTGTTGAGGTTTACATATCCTAAAAACACAAGTTAACTCACCTCCCCCTCCCAAGACCAGAGGAGTTTTCAATAGTTGGAGGTTCCACACGGCCTGTACCAACTTCCCTTTTAAATGTTGTTGTATTCGGCATCCTTGTTCTGGTTTGTCCGGGTTGCCGTGTTGGAGGCCCACGCACACCATTGATTAGTCTATCAGTAGTAAAGTTGAAAATAGCTGGACCATCAAGAAGTGCAGGGGCCCTCTCAGTACTTGGTATTGTATGCCGAAGATGGGACTTGCCAGGGTTCCTAGAAAGTATTTAAAAGTAAAATGTTTCACAAACACTAAAATTAAACCTAGAACAGTGATGGCAGAAACACCAAGTGGTCTGTAAAAACTGCCCCGTTCTTTGCTAGCGTATAGATCTGGGTATATGCCAGGAAATCACTGCAAGGTGGACATAGATAAAAATATAAACACACTGTATGATAGGGAAGAGTTAAAGCCTATAGCTTTTTTCATTTTCATGTCTGTCTGTAACCCCAGTTGGTATCATAATGATATTGGACAGAGTGTAAAACTCATTCCTAACCAATTCATTACAAATAAAGAAAGAAGCTTGGGCTGAACCTGATTTTTTTCTATTTAAATACACTGCTTAAAAAAATGAAAGGAACATTTTAAAAACACATCAGATCTCAAAAGGGAAAAAATATCATGTTGGATATCTATACTGATATGGACTGGGTAATGTGTTAAGTACGTAAGAGTATCAACCTACAGAAGACTGAATTCAAAGACACCCCGAAAATCAAAGTGAAAAAATGACGCAGCAGGCTGGTCCATTTGGCTGAAATTTCATTGCAGCAACTCAAAATGGTACTCAGTGTGTATGGCCCCCACGTGCTTGTATGCATGCTTGACAACGTCGGGGGATGCTCCTCATGAGATGACAGTGTTCTGGGTTATTTCCTCCCAGATCTGGACCAGGGCATCACTGAGCTCCTGGACAGTCCGAGGTGCAACCTGGCGGTGTCAGATGGAATGAAACCTGATATCACAGAGGTGTTCTATTGGATTTAGGTCAGGCGAGCATGGGTATCAATTCCTTCATCCTCCAGGAACTGCCTGCATACTCTCGCCACATGAGGCCAGGCATTGTTGTGCACCAGGAGGAACCCAGAACCCATTGCAACAGCGTAGGGTCTGAAAACGGGTCCAAGGATTTCATCCTCATACCTAATGGCACTCAGGGTGCCATTGTCTAGCCTGTAGAGATCTATGCGTCCCTCCACTGATATGCCTCCCCAGACAGACAATCACTGACCCACCACCAAAACGGTCATGCTGTACGATGTTACAAGCAGCATAACATTTTTCATGGCTTCTCCAGACCCTTTCACGTTTGTCCAATATGCTCAGGGTGAACCTGTTTATCTGTGAAAAGCAAAGGGCGCCAGTGGCAGACCTGCCAATTATGGTGTTCAATGGCAAATGCCAATCGAGCTCTATGGTACCGGGCAGTGAGCATAGGGCCCACTAGAGGACATCAGGCCCTCAGGCCATTATCATGAAGTCTGCTTCTGATAGTTTGGTCAGAGACATTCGCACCAGTGGCCTAATGGAGGTAATTTTGTAGGGCTCTGGCAGTGCTCACCCTGTTCCTCCTTGCACAAAAGAGCAATTATGGGTCCTGCTGAAGGGTTCAGGACCCTCTACAGCCCTGTCCAAGTCTCCTACAGTAACTGCCTGTCTCCTGGAATCTCCTCCATGCTCTTGAATAATTTGTTAGACATGCTTTTCTTTTGCATTTGTTGTTGCTATTCTGTCTCTCAGTGTTACAATACACCTACCATTCGATTTTTAGACTGATCATTGTGAGTGGGCAAACATTCAAAATCAGCAGGGGATCAAATACTTCTTTCCTTCACTGTATATTCTACTAATATATTTGACTTAACACTGTCACACTGAAAATTGGTGGGGATGTTTGCAGAGGGCAGCTCCACTTGCCTGTTCCTGGGTGCGTAAGGTCGCAGAGACGTTAAAGGTGATGCTGCTGGCTTGAAAGTAGGAGATGTAAACCCATTAATGAATCCAGTATTGTGGAATGGCGTTACCTAACAAAAACATACATCGAAACATTACTTAAAATTCAAAGCTACATATTTTTCTGTATAGTGTAATACTGATCATGCATCCACTATACTGCAATCTCCCAACCCTCATCTTCACCCCCATCCTTAATATACGGAATACTTCCAACCTATGGTGGTAGGGGCAAGCAGGTTCTACATAAGTTGCTAAAATGTTAGTGGTTTTCAGCTCATCAACTATTCTGCCATACTCCTGAACTAAAACCAATTGGATGCTGGTAAAAGAAAGATTAAATGAAGATCATCTGTGGGTGTCACAGAAATAATCTAGTAACACTTCATTTCAAAAAGTACAGACAAGATAAACTATGGTTAAGATGCAGGATACATACCAGTGATGGGTCCAGGTAGCTGTGTGCAGTAGACCAGGTCTGTGGGGTAATGAGACTGTAAAGTGGGAACTGTTGTTGTGGACTGTACAGCGGAGGTATGTAAAATGATGTTGTATAGCGTTGCTGTGTGTACAGATTCATATCCAAAGGTCTAAAACCATTCTTTGGCAAAAAAGTGTTTATCGCTATTGGCTTTGCTTTTATCCTCGCCTAAAAACAAAAGATACAGATAAGAGTTTGATCGTAACAAATTAGTCAGGTATTCTTAAATTGGGGTCAATTTTGTCACCTTTATAGGCTTCCCTTGAAATGTCTTCACATCTTCTCTCAGGTATCTGTAGGCCTAAAAAGAGCCACAGGAAAATGTGGTCATATGTACAAACTCAAAAGAAAAACAAAATCAGAAACACAGTAAATTTGTTATTTAATACACCGAAGAGACACAAAATTTTTTGGGCGGCAAGGAATGTCTTTGTTCCTGGTGTGTTTGGAGATATATGCAACAGTGCTGGTGCTTAGTGACTGGTCCCAATACTCTCATATGGAGACAAAAAGAGCTTAGCCCTGTGTAAGCTCCAACTAGGCTAATACGCATTGCGTTACTTTAAATGACAATTGCGTGGTCATTCAAAACTGTACCCAAATGGAAAATTATATTTTTTTTTCATACAAATAGAGCTCACTTTTGGTGGTATTTGATCACCACTGTTTTTTTTTTAATTATATAAAATGACCAAAAATTTTGAAAGAAAAAAAAAAAATTTCTCTACGGGTATAAAACACATTCAATAAAAGAATAAAAAATAACCTTTCAGAAATTAAAGCCAAAATGTATTCTGCTACATGTCCCGGACTTAACTCTCATTGGCTGAGACAGCAAGGAGAGAGAACGAGAGAGAGAGAGCGCGAGAACGAGAGAGAGCGAGCGCGAGAACGAGAGAGAGAGAGCGCGAGAACGAGAGAGAGAGAGCGCGAGAACGAGAGAGAGAGAGCGCGAGAACGAGAGAGAGCGAGAGAGAGCGCGAGAACGAGAGAGAGCGAGAGAGAGCGCGAGAACGAGAGAGAGCGAGAGAGAGCGCGAGAACGAGAGAGAGCGAGAGAGAGCGCGAGAACGAGAGAGAGCGAGAGCGAGCGCGAGAACGAGAGAGAGCGAGAGCGAGCGCGAGAACGAGAGAGAGCGAGCGCGCGAGAACGAGAGAGAGCGAGCGCGCGAGAACGAGAGAGAGCGAGCGCGCGAGAACGAGAGAGAGAGAGCGCGCGAGAACGAGAGAGAGAGAGCGCGCGAGAACGAGAGAGAGAGAGCGCGCGAGAACGAGAGAGAGAGAGCGCGCGAGAACGAGAGAGAGATAGCGCGCGAGAACGAGAGAGAGAGAGAGCGCGCGAGAACGAGAGAGAGAGAGAGCGCGCGAGAACGAGAGAGAGAGAGAGCGCGCGAGAACGAGAGAGAGAGAGCGCGCGAGAACGAGAGAGAGAGAGCGCGCGAGAACGAGAGAGCGCGAGAACGAGAGAGCGCGAGAACGAGAGAGAGCGCGAGAACGAGAGAGAGCGCGAGAACGAGAGAGAGCGCGAGAACGAGAGAGAGCGCGAGAACGAGAGAGAGCGCGAGAACGAGAGAGAGCGCGAGAACGAGAGAGAGAGAGAGAGCGCGAGAACGAGAGAGAGAGAGAGAGCGCGAGAACGAGAGAGAGAGAGAGAGCGCGAGAACGAGAGAGAGAGAGAGCGCGAGAACGAGAGAGAGAGAGAGAGCGCGAGAACGAGAGAGAGAGAGAGAGCGCGAGAACGAGAGAGAGAGCGCGAGAACGAGAAAGAGAGCGCGAGAACGAGAGAGAGCGCGAGAACGAGAGAGAGCGCGAGAACGAGAGAGAGAGAGAGAGCGCGAGAACGAGAGAGAGAGAGAGAGCGCGAGAACGAGAGAGAGAGAGAGCGCGAGAACGAGAGAGAGAGAGAGAGCGCGAGAACGAGAGAGAGAGAGAGCGCGAGAACGAGAGAGAGAGAGAGAGCGCGAGAACGAGAGAGAGAGAGAGAGCGCGAGAACGAGAGAGAGCGAGAGAACGAGAGAGAGCGAGCGCGAGAACGAGAGAGAGCGAGAGCGAGCGCGAGAACGAGAGAGAGCGAGCGCGAGAACGAGAGAGAGCGAGCGCGAGAACGAGAGAGAGCGAGCGCGAGAGAGAGCGAGCGCGAGAACGAGAGAGAGCGAGCGCGAGAACGAGAGAGAGCGAGCGCGAGAACGAGAGAGAGCGAGCGCGAGAACGAGAGAGAGCGAGCGCGAGAACGAGAGAGAGAGAGCGCGCGAGAACGAGAGAGAGAGAGCGCGCGAGAACAAGAGAGAGAGAGAGCGCGCGAGAACAAGAGAGAGAGAGAGCGCGCGAGAACAAGAGAGAGAGAGAGCGCGCGAGAACAAGAGAGAGAGAGAGCGCGCGAGAACAAGAGAGAGAGAGAGCGCGCGAGAACGAGAGAGAGAGAGCGCGCGAGAACGAGAGAGAGAGAGCGCGCGAGAACGAGAGAGAGAGAGCGCGCGAGAACGAGAGAGAGAGAGCGCGCGAGAACGAGAGAGAGAGAGCGCGCGAGAACGAGAGAGAGAGAGCGCGCGAGAACGAGAGAGCGCGAGAACGAGAGCGCGAGAACGAGAGAGCGCGAGAACGAGAGAGCGCGAGAACGAGAGAGCGCGAGAACGAGAGAGAGCGCGAGAACGAGAGAGAGCGCGAGAACGAGAGAGCGCGAGAACGAGAGAGAGCGCGAGAACGAGAGAGAGCGCGAGAACGAGAGAGAGCGCGAGAACGAGAGAGAGCGCGAGAACGAGAGAGAGCGCGAGAACGAGAGAGAGCGCGAGAACGAGAGAGAGCGCGAGAACGAGAGAGAGCGCGAGAACGAGAGAGAGCGCGAGAACGAGAGAGAGCGCGAGAACGAGAGAGAGAGAGAGAGAGCGCGAGAACGAGAGAGAGAGAGAGAGCGCGAGAACGAGAGAGAGCGAGAGAACGAGAGAGAGCGAGCGCGAGAACGAGAGAGAGCGAGAGCGAGAACGAGAGAGAGCGAGAGCGAGCGCGAGAACGAGAGAGAGCGAGCGCGAGAACGAGAGAGAGCGAGCGCGAGAACGAGAGAGAGCGAGCGCGCGAGAACGAGAGAGAGAGAGCGCGCGAGAACGAGAGAGAGAGAGCGCGCGAGAACGAGAGAGAGAGAGCGCGCGAGAACGAGAGAGAGAGAGCGCGCGAGAACAAGAGAGAGAGAGAGCGCGCGAGAACAAGAGAGAGAGAGAGCGCGCGAGAACAAGAGAGAGAGAGAGCGCGCGAGAACAAGAGAGAGAGAGAGCGCGCGAGAACAAGAGAGAGAGAGAGCGCGCGAGAACGAGAGAGAGAGAGCGCGCGAGAACGAGAGAGAGAGAGCGCGCGAGAACGAGAGAGAGAGAGCGCGCGAGAACGAGAGAGAGAGAGCGCGCGAGAACGAGAGAGAGAGAGCGCGCGAGAACGAGAGAGCGCGAGAACGAGAGCGCGAGAACGAGAGAGCGCGAGAACGAGAGAGCGCGAGAACGAGAGAGCGCGAGAACGAGAGAGCGCGAGAACGAGAGAGCGCGAGAACGAGAGAGCGCGAGAACGAGAGAGAGCGCGAGAACGAGAGAGAGCGCGAGAACGAGAGAGAGCGCGAGAACGAGAGAGAGCGCGAGAACGAGAGAGAGCGCGAGAACGAGAGAGAGCGCGAGAACGAGAGAGAGCGCGAGAACGAGAGAGAGAGAGCGCGAGAACGAGAGAGAGAGAGAGCGCGAGAACGAGAGAGAGAGAGAGCGCGAGAACGAGAGAGAGAGAGAGAGCGCGAGAACGAGAGAGAGAGAGAGAGCGCGAGAACGAGAGAGAGAGAGAGCGCGAGAACGAGAGAGAGAGAGAGAGAGAGCGCGAGAACGAGAGAGAGAGAGAGAGAGAGCGCGAGAACGAGAGAGAGAGAGAGAGAGAGCGCGAGAACGAGAGAGAGAGAGAGAGCGCGAGAACGAGAGAGAGAGAGAGAGAGCGCGAGAACGAGAGAGAGAGAGAGCGCGAGAACGAGAGAGAGAGAGAGAGCGCGAGAACGAGAGAGAGAGAGAGCGCGAGAACGAGAGAGAGAGAGCGCGAGAACGAGAGAGAGAGAGAGAGAGAGAGCGCGAGAACGAGAGAGAGAGAGAGAGAGAGCGCGAGAGCGAGAGAGAGAGAGAGAGAGAGCGCGAGAGCGAGAGAGAGAGAGAGCGCGAGAGAGAGAGAGCGCGAGAACGAGAGAGAGAGAGAGCGCGAGAACGAGAGAGAGAGAGAGCGCGAGAACGAGAGAGAGAGAGAGCGCGAGAACGAGAGAGAGAGAGAGCGCGAGAACGAGAGAGAGCGCGAGAACGAGAGAGAGCGCGAGAACGAGAGAGAGCGCGAGAACGAGAGAGAGCGCGAGAACGAGAGAGAGCGCGAGAACGAGAGAGAGCGCGAGAACGAGAGAGAGCGCGAGAACGAGAGAGAGCGCGGGAACGAGAGAGAGCGCGGGAACGAGAGAGAGCGCGGGAACGAGAGAGAGCGCGAGAACGAGAGAGAGAGAGCGCGGGAACGAGAGAGAGAGAGCGCGGGAACGAGAGAGAGAGAGCGCGGGAACGAGAGAGAGAGAGCGCGGGAACGAGAGAGAGAGAGCGCGGGAACGAGAGAGAGAGAGCGCGGGAACGAGAGAGAGCGCGGGAACGAGAGAGAGCGCGGGAACGAGAGAGAGCGCGGGAACGAGAGAGAGCGCGGGAACGAGAGAGAGCGCGGGAACGAGAGAGAGCGCGGGAACGAGAGAGAGCGCGGGAACGAGAGAGAGCGCGGGAACGAGAGAGAGCGCGGGAACGAGAGAGAGCGCGGGAACGAGAGAGAGCGCGGGAACGAGAGAGAGCGCGGGAACGAGAGAGCGCGGGAACGAGAGAGCGCGGGAACGAGAGAGAGCGCGGGAACGAGAGAGAGCGCGAGAACGAGAGAGCGCGAGAACGAGAGAGCGCGAGAACGAGAGAGAGCGCGCGAGAACGAGGGAGAGAGAGAGAGCGAGAACGAGAGAGAGAGAGCGCGCGAGAACGAGAGCGCGCGAGAACGAGGGAGAGAGAGAGAGCGAGAACGAGAGAGAGAGAGCGCACGAGAACGAGAGAGTGTGAGATCGAGAGCGCGAGAACGAGAACGACAGCGCGAGAGCGCGAGAACGAGAGAGCGAGAACGAGAGAGCGAGAGCGCGAGAACGAGAGCGCGCGAGAACGAGAGCGCGCGAGAACGAGAGCGCGAGCATGAGAACGAGAGGGAGAGCATGAGAACGAGAGGGAGAGCATGAGAACGAGAGAGAGAGCATGAGAACGAGCGCGAGAACGAGCGCGAGCGAGCGAGAGCGAGAGCGAACGAGAGCGAGCGCGAGCGAGAACGAGCGAGAACGAGCGAGAGCGAGAACGAGCGAGAGCGAGCGAGAGCGAGCGAGAACGAGCGCGAACGAGCGCGAACAAGCGCGAACGAGAGCGAGCGCGAACGAGAGCGAACGAACGAGAACAAACGAGAGAGAGCGAGAACAAACGAGAGAGAGCGAGAACAAACGAGAGAGAGCGAGAACAAACGAGAGAGAGCGAGAACAAACGAGAGAGAGCGAGAACAAACGAGAGAGAGCGAGAACAAACGAGAGAGAGCGAGAACAAACGAGAGAGAGCGAGAACAAACGAGAGAGAGCGAGAACAAACGAGAGAGAGCGAGAACAAACGAGAGAGAGCGAGAACAAACGAGAGAGAGCGAGAACAAACGAGAGAGAGCGAGAACAAACGAGAGAGAGCGAGAACAAACGAGAGAGAGCGAGAACAAACGAGAGAGAGCGAGAACAAACGAGAGAGAGCGAGAACAAACGAGAGAGAGCGAGAACAAACGAGAGAGAGCGAGAACAAACGAGAGAGAGCGAGAACGAAAGAGAGAGAGCGAGAACAAACGAGAGAGAGCGAGAACAAACGAGAGAGAGCGAGAACAAACGAGAGAGAGCGAGAACGAAAGAGAGAGAGCGAGAACGAAAGAGAGAGAGCGAGAACGAAAGAGAGAGAACGAGAGAGTGCAAGTGAACGAGACAAAAACACACTTGAGACTAACTTTATTTAGACCCATATGCAAGAATGGTCATTACGTCTGGTGAGAGTTCAAGCATTTTATGGATAAATACTGGTATTTTTTGAGTCCTTTGGACTGCACTAAATATTGGGATAGATCATTTTAAACACTGGGTTTTGATTTATACTGTTCTACATGCTGGCAAGGGATAGGCTTTGGCAGGTGAAAAGCTTTTCTAACCAGGATTTGGCTGCTTTCTTAGAATGGCAGGCCTAATGCCTTGGATCATCAGCTTAAATACATTCCAGGTGTATCAAACCAAAAAGGTGTGCAAAGAAATATCTGATGGCTACACATCCAGTAAAATCATTTTTATTACAAATTCCTTCTCAAACGGTACTTCCACAAAACATATCGAGGAACACTCCAAGACACTAGGGGGGAGATTTACTAAAACTGCAGCATTTATTCTCCGATGCAACTGTGCATGGTAGCCAGCTTCTAACATCAGCCCATTCAATTAACCTCCTCGGCGGTATGATTCTTTCCGATTTTTTGTGCTGAAAGCGGTACCATTTTTTTGCATGCAAATATGTAGTTTTTTATTGTAGGCTGTAATTTTTAGGAATAACTCACTGAAATCTGTACGAACAAGAGTCTAGTAAAACTCTAGTAAAAGGATAAAACTTGAAACACAAAATCATAAATTATAATTTAATAAATAATCATAAAAAAAATTAATATAATATTAAATTGAATTCAATAATATAATCAAACCAAAAACACTGACATTTGAAATACAGAGGCAAATTTGCACATTGCTGAGCAAAGTCGCAAAATCGTTTTCAGTGTCTGATGACGAATTTCCCCACGAATCATTATCACATCAGGACGTCCGGCGCGACGGACATGTCTCGGCGAGCTCCTGCTCCCCCGGCCCCAATCCGCTGCCATCTGGGCGGCAGCGGACCCTGACGGGGGCCCCACGACCCTCCGGTCCCTGTTTGCCAGCCAGGGAGGGCCACTGGACCTTTCTCCCGAAGCTCCGGGACTTGCGGCCTACCCAGCACCTGAAGCCGCGGCCTCAATTTTTGGCGCGGCCGACCAGGATCGTGGACATCAGCCTGGACTGCTGTCGCTCCGTTCCTCGGTCCCCGCCGATCAGCCAGCCTCCCCAGGGCCCCCCTCACCGACTCTGGGTCCATCCCCGACCACCGGGTACCAGATCGCCCGGAGCAGCCACTGGATGGTCAGCTTCGGCGCCCCTACCGCTGCCTTCCGGGCCCCTGAGCCTGCTGCCGAGGTCCCCACCAACACCCACAGTCACTCCGTCCCTCCAGCGGAGCTCCGGCGGTTCGAAGCGGCCTGAGGCCTACCACGGCACCCGAAGCCGCGGTGTTTCCTGCCAGCCGTGGCTGGAATCACGGAGGGAATTGCGGCCGCGGTGGGACACCTCCGCTCCTCCGGGAAGCTACCACCACCAACGGTCCTGCTAACCTAGGAGGGATCCACCTCCACCCCGACGCTCCAGGACACCAGGTACTTCACCAGGGGCGCCCACTACCCACCAGGGAGCCCAACCACCATCACACCGCCAGCCTCCAGGGACTCACTCAGGGATCCCACCATCCACCGGAAACCCCAAACCACCAGGGACTTTAAGCCACTATCCCTCCAGGGATCGCTACTACCCCACCAGGGATAGCACGGCCACCACCCCACCAGGGATCCCCTGCCCACCACCCCACCTGGGACTACCAGCCAGCCACCCCACCAGGGACCGCTCGCCCAGCACCCTGCTTTCCGGCACGCTATTCCCTCTGGCGATGCCCCGGCGACTAGTGGCCCACCACGACCCTTGAAGCCGCGGTCTCTCCTACCGGCCGCAACAGATCACGGTTGAGCACAAACCACGCAGGGCCGACGATCGCTACCGCAACGCCCCGCTCGACCCTGACGACGATCCTTCAACACCTCCTGACGCTGCGCCCTTCAACACCTTCAGCGCCTCACAACGCCGAGCCCGCAGCACCTGACGCCTGGCCTCAACAACCCCAGTCACCAAGCCGCCAGCATCACCAGACGCCGTGCCTACCAACACCCCCAGCCATCGCACCCTACGACCCCTCCGCTAGCCGAACCACCGTACCCACTGAAGACATGCCACAGCACCCACGGTCGCCAGCTTACTGCACCCACAGACTGCTGCCAACCAGCTGCCGCCCTCCACCCTCACTCTACCCCTACAGAAGGACTCAAATGACTCTCCCACGGTAATACAGATTCCCCACATCACCCTGCCCTGACCTGTATCCCTTCACCTCCCCTGACCCAACCGTCACTCCACCCACCCCAACATGCCTCCTGCACTCCTCCTCCTCGTTTTCCTTTCCCCCATCCCAAAAATCACCTCCCTCTACCCGCCTACCCCCCCAAAACAGCTCTATATTGCCCCTTCACTTCTCCCCTCTCCCCACTACGGCACTCACCACCTCCTCCTGCTACTCCACTCCCCCATCGACCCACGTGCCACCACTATCAGACCCACATGCTCCTGCACTTCCCATCCCCATGCCACCTTCCTCACCCTTCTCCTTCTCCTATCCGTTGGGGACATCTCCCCGAACCCTGGCCCCTCGCCACCTCACCCCTCCTCTAGGGACCCCCCTGCTCCCGCCAGCTGCCGTAACCCCCTCAACCTCATACCTGTGCCCCTTCTCCCCGCATCCATCCCCCCTCTCTCGGTTGCACTCCTGAACGCCCGCTTGGTCTGCAACAAACTTACTGCCATCCATGACCTCTTTATCTCCCACTCCCTTAACCTCCTAGCCATCACCGAAACATGGGTACAGGCCACTGACTCCACCTCCCCTGCGGCACTCTCCTATGGAGGTCTCGTCTGGTCCCATTCACCAAGACTAAGCGGTCACAAAGGTGGTGGGGTCGGCCTGCTCTTATCACCGCTGAGCACCTTCCAGGTCCTCCCTAACCCTCCCTCCCTAACCTTCTCCTCCTTCGAGGCTCACTGTATCCGGCTCTTCACCCCCACCCCCCTAAGGATCGCAGTGATCTACAGGCCTCCCGGATCCATACCCCGCTTCCTGGATGACTTCGCCGCCTGGCTTCCCTTCTTCCTCTCCTCTGAGCTACCAACCATCATCCTCGGGGACTTCAATATCCCCATCAACGACAACAGCCCGGCTACTTCCCAACTCCTCCACCTAACCTCCTCCTTCGCGCTCACACAGCACACTCAATCCTCCACCCACATCATTGGGAACACCCTGGACCTCATCTTCTCCCACCTCTGTACCCTCAACCAGTTCTCTAACACCCCCTTCCCTCTCTCCGACCACCACCTCCTCACGTTCTCCATCTCCCCTTCCCCTAACTCCCCCCCCAGAGCGCCAAACCATCACCAGCCGCAACCTTCGCAACCTGAATCCGGCCCCCCTCCACTCAGCTGCCGACCGCCTACACGACAGCATCCTTCCACTGTCATGTCCTGACCTAGCCACTAACACGTACAACGACTCACTATCAGGTACCCTAGACTCTCTGGCACCCCTAACCACACGCTACATCAAACCCAGACCGCTCCAACCATGGCAGAACAACCACACTAAATGCCTCAAACGCCGCAGTCGCGCGCTAGAGAGACTATGGCGCAAAACCAGGTCCCCCCGTTCATTCTCCCTCTACAAATCTGCCTTCCTCACTTACACCTCCTCCCTCCACTCCGCCAAGCAGGCTTACTTCGTAAACCTGATCAACACCCTCTCCTCCTGCCCTCGCCGACTCTTCTCCACCTTCAACTCCCTACTCTCTCCCCCCCCCCCCTCCACTCAGTACCTCACTCACCGCCCACGAAATTGCCACTCATTTCCACAACAAGATTGTCAGGACATAGTCAACTCGCAATCTACCTCCCCACCTAGCCCCCCCCCCCCCCCCATCTCCCCCTCATCTCTTCCCTCCTCTGACCTCGCAACCGCACTGCCCCCCTCCACACCCAAGACCCCGCTTACCGTAACCCCCCCAGCTCTGCACTCCTTCAGCCCCGCTACCACTGAGGAAGTCACCAGGGTCTTCTCAGAAGCCCGCCTCACTACCTGCCCCCTGGACCCTATCCCCTCTCAACTCCTCCAGTCACCCCCCTCTTCCCTCATCTGCTCCCTCACCCACATCTTCAATCTCTCCCTCTCTACCGACGTATTCCCCTCCCCCCTAAAGCATGCGCACATCACCCCCATACTCAAAAAGCCCTCCCTGGACCCCTCTGACCCAAACAACCTCAGACCCATCTCCCTGCTGCCACTCACTTCCAAACTCCTGGAGCGCTTAGTCCACGACCGCCTAAGCGCCCACCTAACTGACAACAACCTCCTTGATCCACTACAGTCCGGCTTCCGTCCCCTACACTCCATCGAAACCGCCCTCCTCAAAATCACCAACGACCTACTAACCGCCAAAGCCAAAGGTGACTACTCTGTCCTCCCCGCGGCCTTCGACACAGTTGACCACCCCCTCCTCCTTAATAAACTACTCTCCCTTGGCATCAGAGACAACGCTCTCTCCGGGTTCTCCTCTTACCTATCCCGACGCTCCTTCAGCGTTTCCTACAATCGTGCCACCTCCCCTTCCCTCCCCCTCTCTGTTGGGGTCCCCCAGGGCTCTGTCCTTGGACCCCTTCTCTTCTCCATCTACACCTCCTCCCATGGCAAACTCATACACTCCCACGGCTTCAACTACCACCTCTACGCTGATGACACTCAAATTTACCTCTCCACCCCCCTCACCCCCACATTCTCCGCCCGCATCACTCACCTCCTAAACGACATCACTGACTGGATGTCGCTCCATTTCCTCAAGCTCAACCTCTCCAAAACAGAGCTTCTCGTCTTCCCTCCTGCCCGCGCCCTCCCCCCCATCCTATCCATCACTACTAACATCACCACCATCAATCCCGCCCCGCAAGCCAAAGTCCTTGGAGTCATTCTGGACTCTAACCTCTCCTTCCAACCTCATGTCAAATCACTTACAAACACATGCAGGCTCCACCTCTGGAACATCGCCAAAATACGCACCTTCCTTACCCCAGACACCACTAAACTACTCGTACACTCCCTGATTATCTCACGCCTTGACTACTGCAACTCCCTCCTCTCCGGCCTACCCCAGTGCAGGGTCTCCCCGCTTCAGACCATCCTGAACTCAGCGGCCAGACTCATCCACCTCACCACCCGCTCCACCTCTGCCACCCCCCTCTGCCTATCCCTCCACTGGCTCCCTATCGCCCAACGCATCAAATTCAAACTACTCACTCTGACCTACAAAGCCATTCACAACACTGCCCCTAACTACCTTGCCAACCTGATTCCCAAGTACCACCCTACCCGTACCCTTCGCTCTTCACAGGACCTCCTATCTTGCTCCCTGGTCTCCTCCTCACACGCACGTCTGCAAGACTTCTCCAGGTCCTCCCCCATCCTCTGGAACTCACTACCCCAATCCATCAGACTGTCACCTTCCCTCCTCACCTTCAGGCGCTCCCTGAAAACCCACCTCTTCAGGGAAGCCTACCCCACCCTCACCTAACTGCTGCTCTCCTTCATTCCCCACAGCCACTTCCTCCTGTACCACTACCCCCTCCCTCCTAGATTGTAAGCTCGAAAGAGTAGGGCCCTATAACCCCTCGTGTGCTGTTAGTAGGTGCTGTAATGTTTCATGTATTGTCCACCCCTCTATTGTACAGCGCTGAGCAAACCCTTTGGCGCTATATAAACTAGATGTAATAATAATAATCACTCAATTCTTCAAGTGGTTCTCATTTACTATCGCTGTTCTAAAACCACTTTTGACGTAAAGGGACGCTTTTTGAACGCCATGGACTTTTCTAAGTTTCCAGGCAGAAAGAACAGTCAAAATGCAGGCAGGGCGCAGGACAAAGCAGTAGGGACAAAATGTATGTGAAATGCATTGAAACAGCAATGACAGCAAAAATGACATTTTTAAAAAATTTCAAATTTCCCGCCGTCACAGGGACCGGAACACGGAAGCCGGATGCTGGCATCGGCCGGAGGAGGTGGCCGGGGACGCTGCAGGGGACACATCACGGGAGCGAAGGACAAGGTAAGTGCTGCAGGGACCCTCTGAGCAACGCCGCATGGTAAGCCCGAGTGTAGCTCGGGGTTACCGCTCTTGGTATTGAAAGTTTACCCCGAGCTACACTCGGGAATACCACTAAGGAGGTTAAGAGGACAATAAAACCTGAAAGCTGATTGGTTTCTCTGCAGAGCTGCACCAGATCTTGTACTCTCCAGTTTTAATAAATAAACCCCCATAGGTCCCATATTTAATGGCATTTAAGGGACATCATTTCTGTTACCAAGCATACATTTTTGCTAAGAGATGATGTTAATGTTTTCCAGTGAGCTACATTGGTATCACAATTTTATATTATAGACATGTTCTGTGAACTGCATTAACAGTGCAAAAAACTCACTGAAGCACACAGCCAACTAATTTTAAACTGGCAGTGGAAATACATATTACCTGTTGTGCGTCTGCTTCTGATTCAAAAGTAATGAACCAATTGTCATTATAGGCAAATTCACAATTAACAAATTTCGGCAAGTTTTCACCTTTGAAGAGGGCTTCTACATCCTAAAAACACAGCAAACCAAAAAAGGAACCATGTATGGTAAAGCTGTTGCACAAGAATGAACATGTTAAAGGGGATAATTCACTTGAAAACTGTACTCCATAAAACATTAGCTAACATACAGAAACACCAGATAACACAATTTGCAAATACAAATTTTGACCTCTGCCTTTTTCCCTTGTACTGCAATATTACTGCCATATCAGTCCTGGCCAAAGTATCATGGTACTGACTGTATTCAGTCTTCTGTATCGACAAATTAAGTGCAGTTATGGAATGAGGACAAGGAAGGAATGTGCTCCACATACCTGTTCCATCCAAAGTTTTCTGAGACCGAAGCAAAAAAGGTATTTTCTGTAACTATGAACTTATGTACTCACTGGATTTATAATCTGTTAAACAGCTGCTGAATGAATGTAAGAGAATACATTCATAACAACCTAATTTTCTACCCCAGCTATCTGAAAGTACATGGAGCGTAAGGTAAAAAAGTAAATTAAAAAAAAAAAACAGTAGGCAAAGATTAGGTGGCATAAATCCTCAAAGGACCACAAAATGTCAAGGCCACACCCAATTGCAATGCCTTGTAAGTTACAAAAATTACTTTTTTGTTAAAGTGGTATTAGGCCCAAAAACAAAATAAAAACACTGCAGCATACCAATTCCAAAATCTGGGGGCCGCATTTTCTTTTTAGGCTCTTTTCCATTATTTTTACCTGTCGATCCAGCTAGTAACACACTGCCTGTCTTAGGGTGGATCCACTTTGGATGGAAAAGCAACAGGGAGACACCTTTGGACAGCAGCAATGTCACTCGCAGAGACGGTAGTGTTCGATCCACCAGCAGATACCGATAAAAGTACTAACAGAAGTTCAGTTTTAATTTGTTAGTCAAGTCTAAGTAACTAGAGCAAGAGGTTTTTTCCCCTTTAGGGATAAAGGTTTTACATGAATAAAAGCTGTCCACTGTAAGCACCAGCATCAATTTTAAATCCTCGATTTATAGCAAAAAAAAAAAAAACCAGCACAAGGGACAAAACCTACTGTCTGAGGATTCTATTTTATCCTAGTTTAATAGAAAACGGCCTCCTCTGATCCCCCTGCAGTTGTAAGCTTCCAGTGTGTTGGGGGGGGTTAACTGAGTTGAGGCAGCTGTGATGGGTACTCATCTAAAATGCCCAAATGTGCCTGTCTTTCCTGCAACCCCCCCCCAATCACAGAGGCCATACTTGTCATTTAGTCTATAAATGAAACATGATCTCTGAATGGAGTTAAAGCGGAGTTCCACTCGACCTATCAACAAATAAAAGTCAGCAGCTACAAAAATTGTAGCTGCTGACTTTTAAAAAAACAGCCACTTACCTGTCCCTCGGTGTGTCCCCTGCAGCCCGTTTCACTGGCCGTCCTGGATTCCAGGAGCCCGGCTTCTTCAGTGTGAGCACCCGGCTGTGATAGCTTGCGGCTTCACAGCCGGGTAGCCACTGCACATGCGCGAGTAGCGCTGTGCTTTATGAATGGTTCTGTAGTCTTCGGGGACCTGTCACGTGTCCCAAAAGACTACAGGGAGGGAGGGAGGACACCTTCAGTTTCCGATGGCCTAGGCGATCGGACCGGAAGTGGGAGCGGGTACCTGTCAAATTCAGGTACCCGCTCCCGCCCACCCACCCCGCTCCCCAAAGGTGCCAATTCTTAATGGGGAGCAGTCCTTAAAGCGGAACTTCCGTTTTTGGGTGGTGCTCGGCTTTAATTTTTTTTTTTTTTTTTCAAACAAAATACTTCGTTAAGAAGGTTGAAAAACCATTTAAAGCCTAACACTTTGCTGGACAACTTGGTTTGTGTTAAAAGATGCTGAAAAAAGAAAAAAAAAGAAAAAGAAAAAAAAAAAACTTACTAGCTGTAACCACAGGTGAAAAAGGGGAACAACTCTTAAAAAAGCCACCACATCCAAAAATATGTAAGCTGCAATATGACAAAAAAAAAGTGTAGTTTGGGCTGATATGGTAGTTAAAGCTGTATTAAACCAGAGAAAGGGGCCATAAAATATTTCCTGAAGTCTTCAGATACAAACTTACATAAGTATAACCTTTATCAAGCGAAGAAGAGCTGGGCCTTATTAAAATGTATTTCTTAAACCGCTGAGGTTCACAAAAATGCAGGAAGGGGCCGCATGCAGCCCAAAATGCACCAGCTTAACATGTCTGTCTTAGATAACATTGTTTGTTGCTAGCAATTAATGTGTATGGCTCCTGGCACTGAAGACACTGACTCAAGCAGTTACATAGAATGTCTTTCCTATTTACAGCTGTGGTCTGTAGTTACACTGTAGGATGCAGACAAGCTGAATGTAAGCTGGGCAATGATTTTCAGACATCAATGTAATAATTAATTTGCAGAAATTCCCACTTAAATCAACAGCTACTCCCTCGTCCTTTGTTGATGACAACATTCTAGCAAATGAACCTCTAGCTTGATAAAACTGATGTTTTCTGAAAATAAACAATCAGCACATTAAATTTTTCTGCTATACTGTCACTGGAGAAAGCTCTGGCATCAAAATTCAGACAGTTAATAAAGTAAACAACTTTACAACACATGGGTCTGTAGATGTTCCATTTCATCACATAAAACCACCAAATATAAAAACTACGAAGACTATTTCTTGCCCTAAAACAGGTTGGTGGGAAAAAAAAAAAAAAACCAAAAAAACACATTTTAGGAGCAAAAGATGCCCCTGAACAAACTTACAACAATGAATTACTGAGACACTTTATTCTTACTTCTATAGGAGTAGATTCAGGAACTTCCCGCAAAATCACAATACACCGATTTTGATTCGGTCTTACTTTCTCACCCTTCTCATCCACTTGGACTAAAGGCAAAGCTGAAATGAAAGGCAAAACAGAAAATGACTGCATGAACAAGAAATAATAAACACATGCTACAGAAGCATAGTCAAGTTTTTCCCGTTTTGTTGTATTACAAACTGGAAATAAAAATTGGGTTTTTGACTGACCTGTAAAATCTATTTATAAGAGTACAATATAAGACATGGGCAAACTGAAAAGGGTCCATAAACCTGAATCAAACAGCAGCCCGAAGAATCTTGCGACCATAAGCTGACTTGGCCAAGGCTTGAAAATCTACCCAGTAAAATTTGGTAAACTTGTGAGCTCAACACCAGGTGGCAGCTTTACAAATCTGAAACAGTGCATTCTGGGCTTGTTTACATCAGGCTTCTGAAAGATCTAGTAGAATGAGCACTAACTGGAAAGGGAGGCACTCCAACATTGGTCAAAGAGGTCCAAATCACAACCCGACAGATCAGCTTAGCAGTGCTGGAACAAAATGCAGGAACCCCCTCCCCCCTGCAAGATCTCCCCAAAGCACAAAGAGGCATTCAGATGGTTTAAATTGAAAGTCATGGCTGCAAGGTATACTTTAACAGCTGAAATGACATTCAGAGTAAGCATCACTTCCCAAGGGCGTTTTGGAGCAGGACAAAAATTACAGAAACCATGTCTTGATTGAGGTTGAAAGAAGACACCTCTGTAGGTAGTAGAGCACATCTCTGAATAGATAGAAAAGGCTCCATACAGTATAAGGCAGCCAACTCTGCCACCCTCTGGGGAGAGGTAAATGCAATCACAAAACCATGTTTATAAGTAAAGTCAGACAAGAATATATCCATAACAGGCTCAAAAGGAGGAGCCTGCCCCCGGCTAGCCTGGGGAAGTGATGTTGTTTGACTTTGGCGTTCTTGGATCCCTGCTCTTGGTTTGGCTATCCTTTTTTTCTTTTGTACTTCTCCTTCCTTTTCCCCCTTTTTTTTCTCTGTTTGCTTTGGTGTGGCAGTGGATAGCTGCCTTTAGTCTGAGTTACTATCAGTGTTATGTCTATGTTTTGTTATTTAAGTGCCATTGATGGGCCCTGCGTGGGTGTATCTTTTGCCCTGTTGGTCTAATTTCACTGATTTCTCTAATATCTAGTTCCTCTATGTGCAATTGATAGCCCCTGCGTAGGCGTGGTTTGTTTCTCCTGTGTAAATTGTTATAAATTAATAAAAACCATTGAAATACAAAAGGAGGAGCCTGCAGAGCCAACAGAACCAGGTTCAGGTCCCACTAAACCACTGGTGAATGTCTAGGGGGAATGCCATGAGCAACGACCTGTACTAAGTCTTCAACATGGAGTGAAATGCCAAAGGCCATTGAAAAAGATTAGTTAAAGCGGATATCTGGCATCTAATCATAACCAGGGCCAGTTGTTGATCCAACTCCAATTGAAAAAAAAATATGACCTACAAAGTACTGGCGAGGACTAGCCTTCTGCTGTTCACACAAGGCAAAATATCCCTTCCAGGTACAATTAGATGTCGAATTCCTGGCACTAAAAAGCATAAGGAGAGCCAATTCAGCTAGACCTATCCTGCAGGGCTTGGGCTTCAAACAGTCAAGCTGTCAAAGCCAGCAGTTGAGAAGCAGGTAGAACACCAGTCACCGAGACAGTAGATCCTGGAGATCTGGTAAAGGCCAGAGAACATCTATGAGAAGCCAAAGTACGTCCACGAACCACATTTTCCTTGGTCAATTTGAAGCCACAAAATTCATTGGAAAACCTTTTTGACTCGAACCAGCACAGCAGGTAAAGAAGAATCTTTAGGGATGGAAATGCATACATAAAAAGGGAGAACTGATCCCACACACTCACCAGAAAACCCACCACAATGCCCTTGGGAACCAAGAAAGATACCAAAACCTACACTGTGACTGAAACGTGATGCTAGAAGATTTATATTCAGTATTCCACATCACCAACAAATGTCCCAAAACACTGAGGGCAGTGACCACCCTCTCCAGCTGTTGGGGCCTGAGAAATTCTGCCTGCTAATTTTCCATACATGGAATATGTGTGGCTAACGAGGCCTGAACATGTTATGCCCACTGCAAAATCAAGTAATCTCTTCAAGCTATGGGACTTGTGGTCCCACACTGGTGAGTTAAGTAAGCCATTGCAGTTGCGTTGTCTACAGTACCCAAAGGCATCCTGTCCACTTCTGAAGAGTGAGATGAATAGCTCTGAATTCCAAAAATCTATGGAAAGTCAGGATTGTAAACCAACCAAATAACCTATATCAATTGCTGACTGGAAGACACTTCCCCAACCGACAGGCTGGCATTCATCGCAATCACTTTTCAAGCCAAGAGCAGAAAGCACCTTTCTGACTTCAGTGACAGAACATATATCCATGTTAGATAGAGTTTGGCTTCTGTTGACAAGCACATCAGCTTATCCACAGAAGTTTGCTTGTCCCACACATCTAGAAGGCTGTGTTGTAATGGCCTACAGCGAATCTGGGGATACAGGACTGACTGACCAACAGACTCAGGTTTACAGGATGTGCCGTAAATTTTTGTTATTTACTTACTTTTTTTTACAATTCTTTTTTTCTGTTCAACTTCATTGCCATCTTAACCTGTTGCCGACCAGCCACTGTACTAAAACGGTGGCAGGTCGGCACGGCTGCGCAAAACCACATTTTTAAACGTGTCCTGCACTCCCGAGGTTTTCGCGGGCAGGGGGGGGGCGCGCACACGCCCCCGCCGACCCGCAGGTGTCACTATTCGATCCCCGAGGGATCAATCATTCGGTTTCAGCCAGTGATGTCCGGCTGAAATCGGATGATCGGTCCCTGTCCTATCCTGCCCTGTGTTGACAGTTACACAGGACAGGATATGATGTCATTCTTCTCTGCCTGGGCACATTCCGTTCCAGACAGAGAAGACAGAAGAATTGTAAGTAAAAAGCACTACATTTACAGTTAGAACACGCCTAGGACACATTTAACCCCCTGATCGCCCCCTTCCCCCCCAGTTAACCCCTTCACTGCCCTGTCACCAGTGTCATTTATTACAGTGAACAGATTTTTACTGATCACTGTATTAGTGTCGCTGGCGAATTCCGAAAGTGTTAGTGCCCCTCCCAGATAGCGCCAGTTTGCCCGCTAGTGCACCAGTAATCCCATTTACCCCTTCATCGCCCCCCAGTTAACCCCTTCACTGTCCTGTCACCAGTGTCATTGATTACAGTGAACAGATTTTTACTGATCACTGTATTAGTGTCTTCTGTATTGGTGACTTCCGATAGTGTTAGCGTCAGTTAGCGCCCCTCCCAGATAGCGTCAGAATGCCACTAGTACACAAGTAATCACATTTGACCCCTTGATTGCCAGGAACATGCTCACTTGCATGCTAAACCTCCATTGCTAGTACAGTGTCTGATTGGATCAATTTCTTTGATCAGATCAGTGCTATACCAGCGTTCACATTACTATAGTATTCCCAAAAACGCAGCGTTAGCGGGATCAGCCCCGGCACCTGCCAGCACCTGTGTTTAGCCCCTACGTCCCCCCTTCTCCCCCAGCAAGTGCAGTGTCAGTAGATAACTGTCACTTGATACATTACACACAAAACCGCAGTGTTCACAGAATCAGGCCTGATCTCTGTTAGCACTTGTCAGTAAATTTTTTGTAGAGGTTCAAGCAGTTCCTGACAGCCAGGCGCTCTTTTTCCCCGGGGGCCGCACTAGTTACCTATAAATTTAGTGGCCAAAAGGACGTAAATTTCATTTATGTACAGCATTGCATGACCGCGGAATTATCATTTGAATTAGCGCAGCGCTGTATAGCAAAAAAAAAGGCATAAATTACAGTATCTATACCATAGTTTGTAGACGCTATAACTTTCACACAAAGCAATCAATATACACTTAATGGGATTTTTTTTTTACCAAAAGCATGTAGCAGAATACATTTTGGCTTAAATTTAGGACTAACTTTGAGTTTACGATATATTTTTTATAGCTAAAAGTAGAAAATTTCGGGGTTTTTTTCAAAACTTTCGTGTTTTTTTTGTTTATAGCGCAAAAAATAAAAAAGCGCACCGGTGATAAAATACCACCAAAAGAAAGCTCTATTTGTGTGAAAAAAAGGACGTAAATTTCGATTGGGTACAGCATTGCATGACTGCGCAATTATCAGTTGAATTAGTGCAGCGCCAAAACAGCAAAAAAAGGCCTGGTCATTAAGGGAGGTAAATCCTCAGGAGGGCAAGTTAAGGGATGAACAGCATCCCTTGTGATTGCCTGGGCATTGACCCAATATACGTTCTCCACTGCCCTCTAAGGCAGCAGATCGAACAGATTGATTTGATTAGTTGCCAGTATCGGCCAGGTAAACAGAGAACCAAAGCCACAAATAACAAAATTCTCATTGCTTCCAGACTCATTCGTCAGATTGGGGGGGGGTGGAGGGGGGGGGGGGTCTCCTTCTTAGTGCTGTAAAAGTGAGCGGGAACCTGTATAACTGCCCTACTCACTTTTACATATACAGTTAGGTCCATATATATTTGGACATACCCTCAAATAAAACTTGAGTTTGCGCACTTTCAGCCCAAAGCCATTATAAAACTATAGCTTGAATATGTTTTAGTAAATATCTGAAGAAAAAAAAAAACTAAAATTGTGCCTTTGTCCAAATATATATGGACCGAACTGTATATAGCCTAAGCAGGCAAAGTTTAAATCCTTGCAATATACATTGATCACCAAGAGAGTATTTTTTTCCCCCACATAAAATGGGTGTTACTCTTTAAATGTATGATAAAAAAAAAAGCAGTTATTTATTTACCTGTTAACTGTATTTCCAGGGCATCTCACATGAGAGACAGGCTCCTTCCACCAGGAAACACCTGATCCACTTTTCTTAAAAAAGAGCAGCCTCTCCATCTCTTAGGTCCTCAGTATAGGAATATACAGTGCCTTGAAAGTATTCAGACCCCTTGAAATTTTCCACATTTTGTTACGTTACAACCGGAAACGGAAACGTATTTTATTGGCACACAATCGTGAAGTGGAAAATGTTAAATGGTTTTAAATGGATATTTTTTTTATAACCTAACCCTGCTTTAAACTTCTCCACAACTTTATCCTTGACCTGTCTGGTGTGTTCCTTGACCTTCATGATGCGGTTTGTTCACTAATGCTGTATACTGCGATTAAATTACACACAGGTGAACTATTTACTAATTAAGTTACTTCTAAAGGCAATTGGTTCTACTAGATTTTAGTTAGGGGTATCAGAGTAAAGGGGGCTGAATACAAAAGCACACTTTTTTTTTTAATACATTATATATTTGTGAAAAATTTGGAAAACGATTTATCATTTTCCTTCCACTTCACAATTATGTGCCGCTTTGTGTTGGTCTATCGCATAAAATCCCAATAAAATACATTTGTTTTTGGTTGTAACATGACAAAATGTGGAAAATTTCAAGGGGTATGAATACTTTTTCAAGGCACTGTAACCGAAGGTCTAGGATAGAGTATAAATATAACAGTAGCCAATATATGTACAGTCGCACGGAACTATGCTCTCCTGAAAGATTCCTGAAAATACAGTTAACAGGTAAATAGCCCTTTTCCCAAGTCATCTTGCAGGACAGCTCACATGAGAGGACTGAATAGGAATTTGTACAATAGGGTGGGACTACTGCTTGCAAGACCTTTCTGCCAAATGCTTGACTGCAATTGGACCATGTAGCGGCTTTGCAGATCTGTCCATGTAGCTGCAGTGGCCTTAGTTGAACGAGCCTTCAAGCCAGGCAGTAGCGTTAGTGCCGCAGTTTTGTATCCTGTAATAGCTTCCTTTGGTCATCTTGCAATGGTGTCTTTAGAGGCTTTGGAACCCTTCTTTGGTCCTAGGAACAAGACAAAGAGGCTGGATGAATTTCTCCACTCCTTTGTGAGCTCGATGCACGCAATTAGGGATGATCTTCTACATCAATTTTGTTATAGTCTCCTTCCTTGGGTTCCCAAAAATGATGGTATCACAATCTCTTCTGTTCTGTGAAAGTTTGATGCGACTTTTGGCAGGAACGCAGGGTCAAGATTAAAGGTAATCTAATCAATTAGGATTGTGCAGTAAGACTATTACTGACAGTGCTTGCAATTCGCTGATTCTGCGAGCAGAAACTAAGGCTACTAAGAGAATGATGTTGAGCGTTAAATACCTGACTGAACATGTTTCCCAAGGGCTCAAATGGCTCCCGTTGGACACTTCTTAAAACTGTTCCTAAGTCCCAGACGGGGACTTTGGATGTAGATGGGTTTCTACATCTAGCGATGGCCCTCAGGAATCTGATTACCAGTCTGTAGCCATTGCCTGTTGAAGTGTCCCAGCCTTCCTCCCATGTGGCTCTGCCAGTCATTTAGACTGGGTTTATCCTGGTTGAAGAGGAAACCTTTTTCCTTTCTTTGCCAACCAGCCTCTTTTCTGGCCTTGGAATTTAGCTTCTTTAGTTAAGCACTGCCTGTAGGGATGAAAACATTTTTGTACTGCTTGCCTTGGGAACTGGGAATACTCTTTTTTTTATATCGGCGGATCTCTAGAGAACCGAAGTAATTTCTAAGCTGAAGAGGAGCTTCCCCTCAAAAGGCAGGCCGCACAGTCTGGATTTGGATGTGGTGCCCCCAGTCAGGACTTCAGCCAAATCGCTGTCTCCGTTGAGTTTATGAGAGCTGTCGATTTTGCTGTATATTTTATGGTTTCAGACAATGCATCCATGATGAGGGCCATTGCCTTTTCCAAAACTGGTAGTGATTTGATCATTTAATCTGCCGGTGTACTTTGTTCTAGGTGAGAGTAGAGCTGGCCTAACAGCAGATCCAGGGCTCGGGAAAAACAAGTCGTTGCTACTGCTGGTTTTACTGTGGATGCTTCAAGCTCTTCTAAGAAATGTGTCAGCTTTACTGTTCATTGGGTTCTTCAGTGAGCCCTCATCTTTAAAATGACAGATTCGTTCTTCTTGAAATTTATGAAATGGGATCATCGAGTTTTGGGCAGGATTCCCATAGTGATGCATGTTGCTCTTTAAATGGAAAATCGCCTTATTTTTAGGGAGAAAAAAAAACACAACTTATTTTTGTGGCTGTTAGTGTGGAATGGACTGAAAACGTGCGACAACTTTTCTTTTGTAGCCCTGCGTATAGCTGGTCACACAATGAGTGGTTCGGCTGTTCTTCCTCCAGGTCTAGAGTGTCGTACATTACTTTTAAGAGCCCCCCCCCCCCCCCCCCCGTATCTTCTACTGGAAAAAGCAATCTTTGCGACTTCAATTTCTCCTTCCTCTGAGTGAGGAGCTGTGCAACTCCTCCTCCAGATCCACAAAAATGCTATGGTCCTGTTTTCTCTTCTTGGCTGGTAAAAAGATACCCAAGGTGCCAGGTTGAGGCTCATCCAGGGACAGCTCTTGCATTTGTTCCCTAAAATTTTGAAAGGTTTTGGACATTTCTTTTGTCATGGATTGTAAGGAATCTTTAAAGAGGGACCCCGGTTCTTTTTTTTTTAACCAGCTTGTCAATACATTCCTGGCACAGCTGTTTTCTCCAAGAGCTAGTGTCTTTTCTTGCAGAATGCACATTTCTATTTACATCACCTGGGGTCTTGGGATAAAGAAAATAGAGCCCCTTGCCACCCAGGAGTGCAAATTTGGAAGAAGAAAAAAAAAAAAAAAAAAAAAAAAAAAAAAAAAAGCTCCCTGGGGTGTAAATTGTAAATAGACACCATGGAGAAGTGTGTGTGTGTGTGTATATATATATATATATATATATATATATATATATATATATATATATATATATATATATATACACACACACATATACATATATACATATACAGACACACACAATATTGCCAAAAGTATTGGGATGCCTGCCTTTACACACAAACTTTAATGGCATCCCAGTCTTAGGCCGTAGGGTTCGATAATAAGTTGGCCCACCCTTTGTAGCTATAACAACTTCAATTATTCTGGGAAGGCTGTCCACAAAGTTTAGGAGTGTGTTTATGGGAATGTTTAACCATTCTTTCAGAAGTGCATTTGTGAAGTCAGGCACTGATGTCGGACGAGAAGGCCTGGCCCGCAGTCTCTGCTCTAATTCATCCCAAAGGCGTTCTATCGGGTTGAGGTCAGGACTCTGTGCAGGCACACTACCCAAAGTTCCTCCACCCCAAACTCGCTCACCCATGTCTTTATGGACCTTGCTCTGTGCACTGGCATGCAGTCATGTTGGAACAGGAAGGGGCCATCCCCAAATTGTTCCTAAAGTTGGGAGCATGAAATTGTCCAAAATGTCTTGGTATGCTGACACCTTAAAAGTTCCCTTCACTGGAACTAAGGGGTTAAGCCCAACTCCTGAAAGACACCACACCAAAATACCCCCTACATCAAACTTTACACTTGGCACAATGCACTCATCCCCTCACTCTGCCACTTTCTCGGAAAGAATCATATGGGATAGCCCTGAATGAAGCCAGCCCACAAGGCCCCTGCCTTGCTTTGTGAAAGGTGGCCTCATCCAGGAGGCCTCTGTACCCAGTCAGACATCTTGAGTGAAAATAAACAGGGGTAGTGTCAGTCCTGGCCAGAGGAAACACCAATACTGAGGACCCCAGGGATGGCAAGACTACTAAGAAAAGTGGATCAGGTGTTTCCTGGTGGGAGGAGCCGCTCTCTCAAGTAAGCTCCCCTGGAAGATGACTTGGGAAACTCTGTTGCATAACCTTGTAATCATACATGTGCAAGGGACAGCAAAATCCACTCTTTACACATATAGCATAGGAAGCCCAGCTTGGCTGCTACAACAACATTGCCTGCATTTAATTAAATAGTTGTAAAATGTAGACAAAGTGTGGAGTAAACACTGTGGCGCTGTAGTGCCCAGCAGAAAAGCAGATAGCAGTTATTTGGTCTCCTCTACAAATAGGGGGCCAAATATGAAACAACTTAGAATGATCCATTTATCCAGAGACCACTTGATCGTAGCTGCCTAGGCTTAAAGCTGGCCATACACAGATTATTTTTTAAATATAGCCGGTGGGTGGACGAATCTCCAGCTGTGGTTACTGTACTCAGTACCGCTAGCTTTCAATACTTGTACACTGCCTGGATCATAGTTTTCTGCCCGACTCCTACATTTGTTCAATCAACGGAGGTCAGGTGGGAGGATATTGAAATGGCCACCCACAGATGACATTTCATCAGGAACTGGACAAACTTTTATTACCACTAAAAGGTCACATGAGGGAACCTAGGACCAGAATTGTTATTAATGAAAAGCAACAGATTCCATAATGTTGACATTTGCACTAAACTTAACTGAAGAGTGATTAATGATAGGTACACCTGAAGACAATTACAGCAAAAACAATACAGTATCTGCAAAGACAGATTCTAATTGTAATTCCTTATTACAACAGTCTTCCCCAGTTGAGAGAAAAGGCTAGCTGTAAAAAATGGCAGACTAGATGAGCTGCCTGGCTGTATAAAACCTAATCTAACTGGTAACTTATTTTTCAGCAATATGACTTAAAATAAAAAACATCTGCCCCAACACTATTTTCTGTTTATCTCGTGATTATTAGAAGCAGTTTGTTAACACTAAAAAATGCAGGCATTACTGTGCTTTGATTTAGAAAAGTTAATTTAATTGTAAAACGATTTCATTTCAATTGCTCCGAATCAAAGGAAATTTTTTTTATAATGCCGCATTAAACAAAAAAAACTACTAAACACAAATGTGATTTTGTCAGTGTGTGCTAATTTGTAAAAACACTGAACACAGTGGAATCAGGCCCTGTATGGAAAACACAGTGGCATTTAAACGAGCATCACCTTAACATGCGCCAACTGTGATAATGATTAACAGCTTACAAGTGGACAATACCAGGGCCTCCAATGTATAAGGACAGTCACCTACCTAAAGTAGACTGGCAATAAATAAGTAGTACAGTATGTCCGGATGTGACAGATGAATAGATGGTGGAAGAACTGCAAGACTTACAATATGCAAAATGCAGTGCAGTAGGAAAGAATACTCACATCTCAATACATCAACTATTAAGTCCATGTCAGTGCTCAGCTTTTTGACATGGTCCAGATTTGCTACGGTCATAATTGGCACATATTGATCACTGTCCATTTGTGATATAAGATACATGTCACTGGCAAGGTTCTCTCTGTAAAGAAAACATATAAAACATCTAATTTAAATACTGTGATCATCACAATCTCTACAGCATGCCATAAAACTCTGAATAATAACTAAAATGGAGTTAGGTGTGAACATACTAAATAGGAAATGAAAAACATTGTATGGCCACCAATTAGTAGATGGTGCCTCCGACTTTTTTTTTTTTATTCAGCTTTAGAGTGCACCACAGACCATATTAACTTCAAAAACCTATGGCTGGTACATATGTGGTTAAAGAACAGCAAAGGGGTAGACATTTCTATTTAAAAACAGGCACTGCAGAAATAACTCTCAGACAGTGCACCCAATAGTAATTGTGAGCTGAGCTGTCATTGGATAGCTTGGTTTACAGATGCAGTACACAGGAGCTGATCCAAGCATCTCTGTATCATCTTGGTCCCTGTGATGATCAATTGCTGCAAATGCATGTAAACAGTGTAGTGTTTACATCTGAAGGACCATCCCTTCCCCACAAGGGGAGGAATGTGGATCTAATGAATCATTCATTAGTTCCAGAACAATGGCTGCAGCAGATTCAGGGTATAATGTACATCTAATCTGCAGCCAGTCTCTATGTGATCTGTGCACTAACTCCTCTCCCATCCTGCACATGTGTACATAAACCTCTTCATCTCCACCGTCCCTCTGTGTATGACCTATACATCTTGTGCACCATTACCAGGCTCCAGGTTTTAATTTCCTGCAATACCAGCAGGTTTCTTTACTTCCATAAATTTGTGAGGAAAAAAAATAAGATCACCTTAAGGAGTCCACTTTACAATAAAAGATACATTTCTGGGCTTTGTTCTGTTAGTATTTTTTATACATTTTTTAGCAAAAAGGAAAAAAATGGAACTTTTCTTTTCATAGTAAAAAAAAAAAAAAAAAAAAGGAATATAGAATTCATCTGGGTATTGTATTGCATGACAGAGTATTTGTCAGTCAAACCATAAGAGCACTGGAAACTGAACAATGGCCTTGTAATGAAGAAGTATTGCAGACTATTACTAAAGTGGTTAAGGCTGGGCAAAAAATAAAGGTCTCTAAAACATGATCACACTACATCTTAAAAAGAGAAAGTGTGGGAATCAACACACATAGGTCACATGTATGACTGCAGCATCAGTCTGATGCTGCAGCTGTCCCCAGTCAGCTCTAAAACCAAGAAAAGAGCAATCACAACCGCTGTTCACTCAGTTCTCAGTCCACTCTGAGCAGAGTGGTGACTATCAGTCACTGCTCTCTGCTCTGCCTTTCCAGCGCTCTCTGGAATGCCGGGCTGTGGAAGGGGCAGAAGTGACTGGCTTAGGAATTCAGTGGCGAGCCAAAAGACTGAGCCAGCAGCCTGTCAGGCATCTGGGTGGATTACAACATTAAGATCTGCTTTAACAGTAAAAATGAGGATACTTCAAATTCTGTATATTTTATGAGCCAGGATCCAACAAAGATATATACTAAAATAAATATGCAGCGCTTTTGAAATTAAATATGAACAAGCATAAAAAACAGAACATGAACAGCATAACTGCATGACAAATTCAGTCCATATTGCATGGTGCGATAAAGTGATAGGTGCAATTGTCCCAATAATTCATGTTCAGAGAAATTCGTGACTCTTGTGATCTCGTGATTTGTACAAATAATGCACTAACCAGATAGCGCAACCAATGCGCATGGAGCAATTAAGACCCGCTCCTGGTGCTCTGGACTTGTAGTATTAGGAGGATGTCATCTGCAGGTATGGCCACCAGATGTCATCAATCCAGGTATATGGGTAAGTCATCCACCAGAGAGATCATCAGCGGGGGAGGGGGTGATCATGCATCATTCCCAAATGGACGTAACCTTCAAAAGCGGGCTCCCATAACATAGATGAGACCCAGAGAAGCCTCTGATAGTGTAGTATATGTTTATTAAGTAAAAACTTACACCAGATACAATTGAAGGAAAAACTTACATCAAAGCAAGGTCAGGCCACCTCTGAGGAAGTGTTTTGCACACGAAACGCGTTAGGGAGGTGCCCTTGACCTGTGTATGCATACCACTAAGCCATCCTGATTGACACCCTGGTGGCCTGACCTTGCTTTGGAGCAAGGTCAGGCCACCAGGGTGTCAA
This sequence comes from Staurois parvus, assembly GCF_062004578.1. Classification (NCBI taxonomy): domain Eukaryota; kingdom Metazoa; phylum Chordata; class Amphibia; order Anura; family Ranidae; genus Staurois; species Staurois parvus. The sequence goes on along the minus strand of NW_028317801.1, from coordinate 8,315,969 downwards.
TCAGGATGGCTTAGTGGTATGCATACACAGGTCAAGGGCACCTCCCTAACGCGTTTCGTGTGCAAAACACTTCCTCAGAGGTGGCCTGACCTTGCTTTGATGTAAGTTTTTCCTTCAATTGTATCTGGTGTAAGTTTTTACTTAATAAACATATACTACACTATCAGAGGCTTCTCTGGGTCTCATCTATGTTATGGGAGCCCGCTTTTGAAGGTTACGTCCATTTGGGAATGATGCATGATCACCCCCTCCCCCGCTGATGATCTCTCTGGTGGATGACTTACCCATATACCTGGATTGATGACATCTGGTGGCCATACCTGCAGATGACATCCTCCTAATACTACAAGTCCAGAGCACCAGGAGCGGGTCTTAATTGCTCCATGCGCATTGGTTGCGCTATCTGGTTAGTGCATTATTTGTACAAATCACGAGATCACAAGAGTCACGAATTTCTCTGAACATGAATTATTGGGACAATTGCACCTATCACTTTATCGCACCATGCAATATGGACTGAATTTGTCATGCAGTTATGCTGTTCATGTTCTGTTTTTTATGCTTGTTCATATTTAATTTCAAAAGCGCTGCATATTTATTTTTTCATGTTTCTATCTGGGTCCCAAGGTTACCTTTTATGCTAGCTGCTTCACTTATGTACTCCCAGCGCTCTATTACCTACTTATACAAAGATATACACTATATTGCCAAAATTATTGGGATGCCTGCCTTTACACGCATATAAAGTGTATTGGCATCCCAGTCTTAGTCCGTAGGGTTCAATAGTGAGTTGGCCCACCCTTTGCAGCTATAACTGCTTCAACTCTTCTGGGAAGGCTGTCCACAGAGTTTAGGAGTGTGTCTATGAGAATGTTTGACCATTCTTCCAAAAGCGCATTTCTGAGGTCAGGCACTGATGTCAGACAAGACGACCTGGCTCGCAGTCTCTGCTCTAATTCATCCCAAAGGTGTTTAATTTTGTTGGAGTCAGGACAGGCCAGTTAAGTTCCTCCACCCCAAACTCTCTTCATCCATGTCTTTATGGACCTTGTTTTGTGCAGTGCTGCACAGTCCTGTTAGAACAGGAAGGGGTCATCCCTAAATTGTTCCTAAAGTTGGGAGCATGAAATTGTCCAAAATGTCTTGGTATGCAGACACCTTAAAAGTTCCCTTCACTGGAACTGGGGGGTTAAGCCCAACTCCTGAAAAACAACCCCACACCATAATCCCCCCTCCACCAAACTTTACACTTGGCACAATGCAGTCAGGTAAGAACCGTTCTCCTGCCAACCGCCAAACCCAGACATGTCCATCGGATAGCCAGACAGAGAAGCGCGATTCGTCAATCCAGAGAACACGTCTCCACTGCTCTAGAGTCCAGTGGCGGCGTGTTTTACACCACTGCATTACACACTTTGTATTGCACTTGGTGATGTAAGGCTTGGATGCAGCTGCTCGGCCATGGAAATCCATTTCACTGAAGCAATCTATACACTGTTGTGCTAATCTGAAGGCCACACAAAGTTTGGAGGTCTTTAGCCATTGATTCTGCAGACAGTTGGCAACTTCTGTACACTGTGCGCTTCAGCACGCGCTGACACCACGCTGTCATTTAACGTGGCCTACCACTTCGTGGTTAAATTGCTGCTGTTCCCACTTGCTTCCAAGTGGTTGTAATACCACTAACAGTTGACCATGGAATATTTAGTAGCAAGGACATTTTACGGATGGACTTATTGCACAGATGGAAACCTATCACAGTACCAAGATTGAATTCACTGAGCTCCTGAGTGTGACCCATTCTTTCACAAATGTTTGTAGAAGCAGTCTGCATGCCTAAAAGCTTGACTTTATACACTGGTGGCCATAGAGGTGATTGGAACACCTGAATTCAATGATTTGAAAAGGTGTCCTAATACTTTTGGCAATTAAGGGTGTATAGGTGAAACTCGAAAAATTAGAATATCGCACAAAAGTTCATTTATTTCAGTAATGCAACTTAAAAGGTGAAACTAATATACGAGATAGACTTATTTCATGCAAAGCAAGATAGTTCAAGCCGTGATTTGTCATAATTCTGATGATTATGGCTTACAGCTTATGAAAACCCCAAATCCACAATCTCAGAAAATTAGAATATTGTAAATAGGTGCAATATTCTAGACTCAAAGTGTCCCACTCTAATCAGCTAATTAAGCCATAACACCTGCAAAGGGTTCCTGAGCCTTTAAATGGTCTCTCAGTCCAGTTCAGTAGGAATCACAATAATGGGAAAGACTGCTGACCTGACAGTTGTGCAGAAAACCAACATTGACACCCTCCATAAGGAGGAAAAGCCTCAAAAAGTAATTGCAAAAGAAGTTGGATGTTCCCAAAGTGCTGTATCAAAGCACATTAATAGAAAGTTATGTGGAAGGGAAAAGTGTGGAAGAAAAAGGTGCAAAAGCAGCAGTCATGACCGCAGCCTGGAGCAGATTGTCAGGAAAAGGCCATTCAAAAGTGTTGGGAACTTTCACAAAGAGTGGACTGAGGCTGGAGTCAGAGCATCAAGAGCCACCACACACAGACAGATCCTGGACATGGGCTTCAAATGTCGTATTCCTCTCAAGCAGCTCCTGAACAACAAACAACGTCAGAAGCATCTTACCTGGGCTAAAGAAAAACAGACCTGGTCTGTTGCTCAGTGGTCCAAAGTCCTCTTTTCTGATGAGAGCAACTTTTGCATCTCATTTGGAAACCAAGGACCCAGAGTATGGAGGAAGAATGGAGAGGCACACACTGCAAGATGCTTGATGTACAGTGTGAAGTTTGCACAGTCTGTGTTGATTTGGGGAGCCATGTCATCTGCTGGTGTTGGTCCACTGTGCTTCATTGAGTCCAGGGCCAACGCAGCCATCTACCAGGAGATTTTGGAGCACTTCATGCTTCCTTCCACAGACGAGCTTTATGCGGATGCTGACTTCATTTTCCAGCAGAACTTGGCACTTGCCCACACTGCCAAAAGCACCAAAACCTGGTTCAATGACCATGGGATTACTGTGCTTGATTGGCCAGCAAACTCGCCTGACCTAAACCCCATAGAGAATCTATGGGGCATTGCCAAGAGAAAGATGAGAAACATAAGACCAAACAATGCAGAAAGAGCTGAAGGCCGCTATTGAAGCATCCTGGTCTTCCATAACACCTCAGCAGTGCCACAGGCTGATAGCTTCCATGCCACGCCACATTGAGGCAGTAATTGCTGCAAAAGGGGCCCAAACCAAGTACTGAGTACATATGCATGCTTATATTTTGCAGAGGTCCGATATTGTTCTAAGTACAATCCTTGTTTTATTGATGTAATATTCTAATTTTTTGAGATTGTGGATTTGGGGTTTTCATGAGCTGTAAGCCATAATCATCACAATTATGACAAATCACGGCTTGAACTATCTTGCTTTGCATGTAATGAGTATCTCATATATTAGTTTCACCTTTTAAGTTGCATTACTGGAATAAATGAACTTTTGCACAATATTCTAATTTTTCGAGTTTCACCTGTATTATGAAAGGTCAAGTAGATCAGTTTGGGAGTTTTTTTCCATTAATGTTCCTCTGTGCCTTCTATATTAACAGATTGCCATGTTCACAGGCTACAGATTGCTCAAATAAGTCAACACAATCAATAGGTAAATTAGGAATATTTTTTAGGTTGACATTATACAGATAAACCAAAACCTGCCATAGAACGTGAGATTAACGGCAAAAAGTACACACCAGAGATATACACTAAATTGCCAAAAGTGTTGTGACGAGTGCCTTTACATGCACATGAACTTATAAGACTTATGAACTTATATATAAGACTTTCAAAATTTCATACCGAGATAAACAAAATTCCAGTGTTTTCTTAAGCACATCACGTAGATCTTCCTGCCCTTCTGTCTGTGGTAGATCATTGGCTCCTGAAGAGGGAATAAAAAAAAAAATCCATATTTTTTATATCCAAAGTTTTGTACAGAAAAACGACGTGAACTTTACATAGCATAACTAAAAACCTAATGTCTAAGAAACATTACTGGCCTACACAACAAGTATTTAAAATGAAATCTATCAATACAGATACATGAGAGCTGCCCTTGCTACACGTTGGAGGTTGCAAGCTCTGGAACCTGAAAAGCATATCATTTTTCTCGGGTAACCAACTTACCAATTAAGTTAGGATGAATAAAATAGCCCTGGAATATGCAATTTTTTAAATCAAGTTGCTTTTGTCTTGACAAGTTTCAGTTTATGATTTTAATCATCATTCATTAAAGAGTGCCAAATCCTATGGGCAGTAGACTACAGCAGACAAAGTGATAGCTCTGCTACAGAAGACCATTACAAGATTGTTCTGTTTTGTTTCAATGGGATGCTGCACTTAAACTAAAATTCAGGGCACACTGCTAAACTCACAACTGTGTAAAGTGATTTTCAATGCATTACCTGAATGTGAGATTTCATGCATAGATTCATATTCTGAGTTTCCCAGAGTTATGGTATTCATATCTGTTTGGTCTGATGTGGAAACTGATGGTGATGGGTCTCGTGTTAACCTTGCACTGACACCATCCCCATTGGCATCCAGTCCTGAAATAATAAATGTTTGAGTCAATGAAACATACAAAGTCCAAAAAACAAAACCTTCATTTTGTTCTGCTACCCTGGGGTTTGGAAAAGGTATCTAGTTTATATGTCTGAGTCCCCCAGCAGCCCCAACAAAAGCTTCAATAAAATCATGAAAGTGAGGAAGAAAATCTATGTAATGTTATATAAGCTCCACTTACCCAACCCTTCAGTGTTTGTCCTGAAAACCACACAATTTGTCCTGGACAAATTTAGAATTCTTTTAATGTCATTTAGCAGCCACTAGACCCTTCTACTACCATGAAACCAAAAGCTCCTACTGACAAAAGAAAAAGCTCAAGAGACACCTATTGTAATACTGGCTACCAGGATCCTGAGCACATACAGGACACAGGCTTGTTAAATGCAGCTACCTTCAGGTGACCAGAGATTAGCAAAAACAGAAGGCTGCAGGGACATTCTCTATATAATCCCTCGCAATCCTGGCAAGCCTGAGTTTCATAGGGAGACCATAAGAACAGAAGGAATGGGCCTGTACTGTTCTCCAAAAAAAAAAAAAAAAACAGATTTTACTGTTAAGTCAGATATCCAAATTTTCCTAATCAAACCGTATAAGGCACAGGCCTCTCAAAAACGATTATGACTGGGACATCCAAAAGCAGCCCAACTTAAGGGGCAGGCAACAAAGAAAACAATGGCAACAAGCCAAAAAGGGCTCAACGGACTCGCAACTTGAAGCACCACATGGACGAAAATGGCATCAGAGGCGGCTTAAGTACCCACTTGGTAGAACCTAAAGTTTTCAACAGAAGCCCAGGTAGCAGCCTTAGAAAACTAAGGAACTTACGCTTGATGCTGAAAGGCCCAAAAAACACAATCTGGTAAAGCTTACTTTTAACAAGATGGGGAGGAAACCTCTCCCTTCAGCATATAGGATCTAACCATTTGGCAGGACCACCTTCGAAAGGAAGGAGGCCTTGCTGTCTTTGTACAACACTAAGAAGGCACTTTACAGGATAAAGCTGCTAACTTAGACTGTCCTCATAAAGGTGATAGCCACCAGAAAGGCTAATTTATGGGTAAGATCAGACAAGAGAGATCCTTAAGTTCAAAAGGATGGCTTCTGAAGATCAGAGAAAAAAATGATTAGCAACTCACAGACCCCACCAGACAAAGTGGAATGTGGATCTCGGGACTAACACCTCAATTTGGGCATTATTAAGAATGCATTGCGGTCATATTGGTACACAGACCCAATTCATCATATGCCCAACAAGGACCAGCAATGTACTGAGTGGTTACACCAGGATGATGCCTGAATCTACAGGCATCATCCCGGTATTGTTTTTTCAGCTGGTGGTCGGCTGTCATGTAAACACAATGCTAGCAGCTAATTAGCCGCTGGATCACTGTTACAAGGAGCAGGAAGGGACGTCCCGCTCACCCCACCCTTCCACTGATCCTCTCCCACAGGGGAACCTGAGAATTCAGCCGGCGGTTCTGCCAAATGACCTGGTCAAATGAGCTGATCAAAGACTGGAATGGCTCCAATGATCTTAATGGTCTAATAAACCAGAAGCAACAAGCATTTCATTATTTCGGTGGAAATAAACAGCGCCATTTTAAAATTGGGAAAGCATCTGATCACAAACAATCTTGCTGTGGTCAGATGCCTGAAGGGCAAAGGAGAGATCTAGAGTCTATTAGACCCCAGATCTCTCAGAAAAGAGTACCTGTCAATGCCTATTGGTAGCACAAGGGATATTTACATTCCTTGGGATAACAATAAAAGTGATAATAAAAAAAAAAAAAAAAAGGAGGAAAAGAATAGTGGTACTGCCCTGGGATTTTAGCACCTGAAGAAAAGTGATAGGCAGAAAATAAAAGCTACTTATATACACATACATACATATACAGTGAAGGAAATAAGTATTTGATCCCCTGCAGATTTTGAATGGTTTGCCCACTCACAAAGAAATGATCAGTCTAAAAATCGAATGGTAGGTGTATTGTAACACAGACAGAATAGCAACAAAAAAATCAAAAGAAAGCATGTCTAACAAATTATGCACTGATTTGCATGTCCATGAGGGAAATATTTGATCCCCTATCATTCAGCAGGATTTCTGGCTACCAGGTGTCTTTCATACAGGTAAGAAGCTGAGATTAGAAGCAGCATCTTAAAGGGAGTGCTGCTAATCTCATTTTGTTACCTGTATAAAAAGACACCTGTCCACAGGAGCAATCAGATTGCAAACTCTCCACCATGGCAAAGACCAAAGAGCTGTCCAAGGATGTTAGGGACAAGACTGTAGACCTACACAAGGCTGGACTGGGCTACCAAACTATCGCCTTGGTGAGAAGGTGACAACAGTTGGCACAATCATTCGTAAATGGAAGAAACACAAAACTGTCAGTCTCCCTAGGTCTGGTGCACCATGCAAGATCTCACCTTGTGGAGTGTCAATAATCAGGAGAACAGTGAGGAATCATCCCAGAACTACACGTGACAATCTTGTCAACCATCTCCAGGCAGCTGGGCCCATAGTCACCAAGAAAACAATTGGTAACACTACGCAGACAAGGATTGAAATCCTGCACTGCCCGCAAGGTCCCTCTCCTCAAGAAAGCACATGTCCAGACCCGTCTGAAGCTTGCCACTGAACATCTGAATGATGCAGAGGAGGACTGGTTGAAAAAGTGTTGTGGTCAGATGAGACCAAAATCGAGCTCTTTGGCATCAACTCAACTTGCCATGTTTGGAGGAGGAGGAATGCTGCCTATGACCCCAAGAACACCATCACAACTGTCAAACATGGTGGTGGAAACATTCTGCTTTGGAGGTGTTTTTATGCTAAGGGGACAGGACAACTGAACCGCATCAAAGAGACGATGGAAGGGGCAATGTACCATCAAAAGCTTGGGTAAGAACCTTCTTCCCTCAGCCAGGGCATTGAAAATGGGTTGTGGATGGGTGTTCCAGCATGACAATGACCCAAAACACACGGCCAAGGCAACAAAGGAGTGGCTCAAGAAGAAGCACATTAAGGTCCTGGGGTGGCCTAACCAGGCTCCAGACCTTAATCTGATTAAAAATCTGAGGAGGGAGCTGAAAGTTTGAGTTGCCAACGTCAGCCATCAAACCTTAATGACTTGGAGAGCATCTGCCAAGAGGAGTGGGCCAAAATACCTCCTGAGATGTGTACAAACCTGGTGGCCAACTACAGGAAACGTCTGACCTCTGTGATTGCCAACAAAGGATTTGTCACCAAGTCATGTTTTGTGAAGGGGATCAAATATTTGTTTCCCTCATGAACATGCAAATCAGTGCATAAATTTGTTAGACATGCATGTCTTTGGAATTTTTTGTTATTTGGTCTCAGTGTTACAATACACCTACCATTCGATTTTTAGACTGATCATTTCTTTGTGAGTGGGCAAACATTCAAAATCATCAGGAGATCATACTTCTTTCCTTCACACATTATATATATACATACATACATATACACACACACATATACATTACACTTTTTTTTTTTCCATACACACACAGTGAAGGAAATACGTATTTGATCCCCTGCTGATTATTTATATATATATATATATATATATATATATATATATATATATATATATAGCGCCAACAGTTTGCTCAATGTTCAATACAAGAGGGTTAGAAGGGCCCTGCTCACTTATAGATATATATATATAGATATATATATATATATATATCAGAAATTAACCCCATAGTGTCTTTACCTTTCACAATGGCCATACCCCTTGCAGGTGTCTACAGAGACAAGGCTCTGCACCAGACAGACCAAGGAGTGGGGGTGCACCCATAGCAGTATCCAGTGGAATGCAATGTTACAGGCCAGCTCCTCATCTCCCAACAGGCGGGGTCCAGGTATGCTACCCCAAGGGTCTGCCAAGGAGTTAACCCAGCCAGAAGCTGCATGAAGAGCTACAGTGGCTAGCATGCAGCCAACTGATAGCACAGTCTTCACGGAATATAATCAGAGAAATTGTAAGAGAAAACAGAGCCCACAGAAAATTTAAACCCAGCTGAGCTCTTGGGTGCCATCCATGTCCTGGGGCCACCTATTTAAACCTCCTACCTGTACAAGGAAGAGTTATAATCCCAACCTGCCAAATACAAAAAAACAGAGCAACCAATTCTCACTTTCGGACTGGCTGTTACAGAAGAGTGCACATGACAGCTCTTTTTGCTGCCACATTAAAAAGGAAAACGGTCATAAAGGAAACAATTATTTGACTAATAGGTTTTGCATTACTGAGCTAAAGTGTGTAAACAAGTATTTCCACTTTTTGTTTTTTTACTCCTTTCCTGAGCTATGTCCTGGAGCCTTGGCTTGCTCAGCATTAAAGTCAGGTAGACAAGACTGTCAAGAAGTCATCATTGGATACCCTGAACCTGCCTCATGACAGCTCAACCTTAAAACGTAGGTGATAAAAGCGCAACCATTTTTAATATACAGTTTTTCTTTTACCTTCTTTGGGCCAATCCTTGGAGGAGCTACAGGGAGAACCTCCTGACTCTTCCACAGTCCCATCAGCAGTTCTGCCGGATTCCACATGTAACGCATGGTCCCCCCATACTTTAGCATTAGGATTTAACTCTGAAACCTTGGCTGATTCCTGAAAAACACAAAACAAAATAAGAAAAAGATATATAAGGTGGTTAGGTGCAAAATAACAGCTTTTTCTCCATCCTGTAGTTCATAAATTGCTAGGTTTATTTAAAGAAAGCACAAACACAAAGTATTAGCACTCATTCCCAGTATCTTTACAAATATTAATACATTCCTAAAATGTTACCTTAATGAAGTATAAGTTATATTAAAAGCTCCCCTTTTATCATTCAAAAACCATCCCAGTATCTTGTGCAGGCTAAGGTAATGTCTTCAATGCATATCAGGCAGTATTTTCCCAGTCATTCCTCCTCCAGAGATGAGATTGCAAAATTTTAACTTCAGCCAACCACAAAGTAAAAGACCGCAGTATGGGACTGAACTGTGTAAAACATTTAGACCACAGCAAAGAATTACACAGGCACCAGCATCTACAAAGTTTGTGTAATCTGAGCTGGCATTAAAATGTAACTAAAAAAGAAGGAAAACTTTTTTATTTTTAGGTCTGCATTGCGTGGAGAGGGATTAGATCCCCATTTCCATTTTTATTGCTGTCCCATTAGGGAGATTCACACGCTCTTCATCTGTTATCAAAAGTGAAAGTAAAAAAAAATAAATCCCCATAAGGAGTTGATGGACTCGCCCATTACAATGAAAGAAGTTTTTCAGGCAATTAAATAGGCGAAACGCTCCTCCACCTTTGAGCCGGATGGCTTTCCGGCAGTGTATTATCAAAAATTCCCACCAACTTTGGCGTCCCATCTGGAGCAGTTCTTCAACTCCCTGAGATCACAGCAACAGTTAGACTCTGACATGCACGGCTTTCATTTCCGTAATTTCCAAACTGGGTAAAGATTCGGGAGAGGTTGAAAACTATAGACCAATCTCACTGATCAACAATGATCTTAAATTACCAAAATTTTGGCCAATAGACTGGCTTCTTTTATTGCTCAATATTTACAGTGGCAAAAAAAAAAAAAAAAAAAAAATGTATCCCCTGCAGATTTTGTAAGTTTACTCACTTACAAAGAAATGGTCTATAATTTTTTTTATCATAGGTGTATTTTAAATGATAGACAGAATATCAACCAAAAATCCACAAAAAAAAAAAAACTCACGGTATTACTTTCATTCCTTACCGATATCGATCATATGGTCAGACCAATCCAGGTTTCAAGCCAAAATTATTAAATTTGTTTGGGGTGGCAAAGGCTACAGATTGTCTAAATGGGTTCTCTTTGCACATGCGATGAAAGGTGGTCTAGGCCTCCGGCATCTCGCCTTATACTATCAGGCAGCCCAACTAGCACAGTTCTCAGTGGTATACTCTCGCACAGAAAAACCTGAATGGATAAATATGGAGAAAACAGCGGTACAATCGGTCCCTTCAGACTTCATTAAACATGGCAACCCTCAAAGCGCAGACCACTGGTTTTAGCTCCGACATGATCACACTCCCTAGCTGAATGGGACAGTGTTTGGAACAACCCTAACCTTACATCACCTTTCCTTCCATTATCTCATATCTATAAATATCCGGTTTTCCCTTCAGGTCTGGATCCGGAAGCACTCCGCTGGATGTTTAATAAAAGCCTCTACAGGATAGGTCACTACTTGACCCCCAGGGGGCCCTTTACCCTACTACATTGTCAATCTAAACTGAAAATGCCCCCTTCGGAGACCTTTCCATTCCACCAACTTTCCCATTCCCTTAAGTCATTAGGACCAGAGGTCCTACTAAGATATCTTCTAATGAACATTGGTGCTCACAGGACACGGGTCAGAGAGGAAGGATTTCGGTCATTTATAGGCACTTGCTGGATACCGCTGACAAAATGCCTTACATGCAGGCTTGGGACTCGGACTTAGACTCAGAAAAGGACCTGGAACACTGGCACTACGGCTTCAAGGGATTCATGAACATTTAGTTCCTGGAGGCAAATGTGAAGGTAATGACCAGATGGTATATAGTTCCACCCCTAACTCTCGAGGATTTTTCCGCAATACCTCGTCGCTGTTTTTGTGGCTGCCACTCCACCGGCACCATGTACCATATTTGGTGGGAATGTCCGAAACTACAGAGTTTTTTGGAACAGAGTCTTTGCTCTAAAGAAGAAGGTTTCAGGAGCCCTGGTATCCCAATTACCATGAGTTGTCCTTTTAAAACGATCCGGTGAAGGGGCAGCTTCGGTCGGCACAAAAATCAAATTCTCTATGCTACTAGCTGCTAAGCTCAGCATAGCCCGCTCATGGAAAAGGTCCTCTGTATCAGTATTTCGGCAAAAGGTGTCCTGGATAATGCTCAAAAAACATTTTGCTAGTGAGCTCAATGATACCCCTAAATGCCCCTGCCCTGAATATGTTCATATTTACCTTTAGAGAGAATTATGAAGCCTTGTGTTTCTTTACTGTAAGAGGCTTATAAGCCTCTTTGCCGCTGCTCACGGTCCTCCATCTCATATTTTCATTTGCTTTGTTTCTCTATTCCTCCTTTTCATGATACCTTTTCTCATTTATCTCTATGTTAAGGTCTCAAAGATATGCTTTCATACTCTGTGTTAGAGGGGGTAAAGGGTTCAGGTTCATATTACTCCTAGTCAGTCCATACAGATGTATGAGTACTGATTAATATACTCCTCATGGGTATGGAACATTTAACCCTTCCCTAGTTGGAAGGCTATGGAATTTATATTGTTATGATGATTTTGAACTTTTGCAACTTTATATTGCCTACCAAGACCTGTTTCTATCATATTCGGCCAAGGTCTTGGCCTATTATTTGTATGTATACTTGGATTATAATTCTTGAAACAATTTAAAGGAAAAAAAATCCCAAATTTTGGGTTGACATGCGAACAGAGGGGAAATCTTCCAATTGAGGCACTAGTTCTGGGGATTCAAGTGATAAACTGGGATTCCCTCACTTTTGAGGGATTTCCGCTCACTTTCTGTTTTGGCTACAACACTTTAGGTAGCTGAAACCTCTTTCCCTAGATATTATACTAAAAAACCCCAACCATCCCTCCAGTGCACTCTTATTCACCTCAAGACAGCCCTAGCAGACCTAAGAGAAACAGACAACCACTTACTAGCTGGTATCAATAGTCTCTTATTTGTACTCTACAGAAGTAAATTGGCAGAGGTAAAAAAGTACAAAATGAAAGAATTCATGTAATCAAAGTTCATTTGCTGCTATGTGTATTTGCGGTCTCCAAATCTGTAGCAATATACTCTAGGCTTGCCACAGAGAGAAAAATTCAGCAGGCTCTGGCCGAATTTCGATCCATGTAAATACTGTATAATAATGTGTGGCTGTCACTGTTTGACAGCAGGCGATCATTAGACTTCTGCTGAACAGACAAGCTGAAAAACGTTTGTCAATCAAAAGACACAAACTACTCATCTAATGCCTGCTTTATACACGTCGATAAACAGATGCATGGTGAATAAGTGCAGCAAGTCTAAAAGTTTCTACAAAATTGCAATCAATAAAAACTACGGAAAATGACTGGGAAACATTTTTTTAAAAACACTTGATTTACTAATATTTCAAAAGTCCAAGGGAAAAAAAAAATGTGACTTTGTTTTCAATGTCATCATGGTCTCAGAGTCCGGAAGCAGCCCGCTCTTCTCCTGGGATTGTGTATGTGTTGCTTTTTTGATGTCATGGATGTATCACATTCTTTTAATAAATAAGAGTTAATACTTTAATAGTTTTCTTTCATTATGGCACATTGAACTGGAAGGTGACCTGTGGATCTGACCTGGAGTAGGAAGTTTTGGCTCCCCATCGGTGGGAATCTGGCTATGTTGGAAGCTTTTTTGGACTACTCGGCATCAGAGGGTCAAAATGTTCTGGTAAGCAGGAGTGATCTAAGGTGTGATAGTGTTATACAGTAGTGAAAAGTGTTAACACACCACTTGAAGATTTGCACCTGGCACTTTATAGGAGTCTATAATGTTTGGAATGTTCTATATTATTTATTTGGTGGAGTTATTTATAGGACTATTTTCCTATCTTATTTTTGTTGCGCATATTTACACGTATTGATATACACATATACTGAGTGAAGTGCAGTAATTTATAATCTAAGTGTAAATAACGGTTGTGATAAAATATTTATCTCCTGCTAAAAACTCTTCACAAACTGCAGTGTTCCAGATGTAAAGCATAGCTGCTGAATGCAAAGTATATAAAATATATCC